>NW_009619157.1:72640-92319 GCF_000690535.1 Cariama cristata | reverse complement strand
AAAGTAATTGCAATTACAGGAGGCCAGTCAGCAAACTGCAAAAGCTGGGCTGAAGTTCTCTGAAAGACTAACAGCTACAAGATCTTTCTTGATGGCACATGGCTGGCCTGGTTTGCTGGGGAAATGAAAATTGAGAGGCCAGCCACCAAGGTGCTGGTGAGGGATAAGTCAAATATTCTGGATCATATAAAGATATAGCATAAAGGGCAATGATTATGGGAAGTTGACTGGAAAAATATGATGAAAGCTGTAGCAAGAGATTTCTAAGTACAATATCAATGACTTTTATCTAACGTACCTCTACCCATGCTTGTGGATTTTTGGAGGAAAAAGTGCGTACGAACCATCGACTTCCTGCCAGGACTCTTCCAGAGAGGTGTATTTGATACCAGTATCTCTGCTCTTGTGAGATGAGTCCTTTGACATTATTAATTTTGTGAGTGGCTGCCATCATCACCTGTTTTTTAAATGAACTCCAAGCAGAGATTCACTCAGCATTAGCTGGGGTGCTTCTGCCATGAGGAGCTGCCAGACACACTGTGAGGCCAGCACAGAAGCTGGCCTGCTTATTGGGGGCACCACTGCACACTACCCCAAGTGCCCAAAAGTGCCAGGCAAGGGGACCGGTGCCAGCTGTCCCCTGCCATTGCTCACTGCACCATGCCAGCCTCTGGCTGAGGTTGGAAAGCCAAGGGAAGCTGTGCCACACAGAGTTGCTGAGCCAAAATTTCACTCTTGCTGTCACATTGTTCTCAGCATCCTCTTCTGCAGCGCTCTACAAAATAGAGTCAAGTACTTATTTATTAATTTATGAGGAAAAGCCAAGGCTATAATTACCTTTATCTATGCCTCTAGTCCAACTGAAATATTACAGGCTCTCAGCAGGTGCTCTGTTCAGAAGACTCAGAGCAGGAAGCACTTTGAAGCACAGGTGAGCACCAAACTCACATGAGAAGAGGTTACGTGAGCAGAGGCAGGCAGACGGAGTTACAGGCTGGGGAGGTGGTGAACAGATGACACCAGCAACCCGGACAGGGCAGGAGCCTCCAAGGACAGCCTCACCGAACGTGAGCGAAACACGGGCAAGCTACGTGCTTGGAATGACCACTCTGGTTTTGTGGCCGCAGCAGGTGCTTTGCCAACCAGCAGGCAAGGGGAAATGGCACGAGAGCGATTTCCTCATCTGTTTTAATGAAAGGTGGGCGTGCTAAGGGATGGGAGAAAAACCCCAGGCCACTGATGGCATGGGGGCACAGGGAAGCTTAACAGTCCCGTGGCAGCGCAGCAGGATCCACAGGATCCTGCTGTTTGCAGGCAGCTCTGAGAGACTCCTAACATCTCCACGGAGATAAGCATCATCCTGAGAGGTGGAAAGTGTCAAGTAAGAATTCCTAATGTTTCATTCCTAGAGCACGGTGTTAGGCAGAAAACCTAAACAGCTCATGTAAGGAACAGTTTACCATACAGCAGAGATGACATTAAGAAGTCCCCTTAGCTCAGGGAGTCTCTCAGAGTTCCTCTTTTTTTTTATCCCTTGCCCAAGTTTAAAAAGCTGGTCATTATGTCAGAAGATAAAAATCAGAATATTTAAACCAGTGTAACATCCAACGGTGCTAGTGAAGTTAAACAGGTTCATACCTCTGTACCTTGTCCCCATCTCCATCCTCCACGCTTCAAAAGCTAAACTAAGCTGAGTGCATACCCTGTTTGCACATGCAGGGTCAGCGTGTGTCTTTAACCTAAGACTCCTTTAACCTAACACTCCTCCTTTAACCTAACTCCCACCCAGCTGGTCCTGAGCTATCAGTTACTGATAGTTGACAACACACATGGCTCTATGCTCTCTTATGCCTGCCTGGAGCATGGGTGAAAAAGTAGCTGGTACTAGCTGTGTCCCAAATATCCTTTTACCTGCAGATGAGAAGACCCTTTCATCTTAGTTATCTTCCCATGTTTACTTGATGAAGTTGTAAAAATTTCATCAGACTAAAACACCCCCCTGGAACAAATGCAAAGTACAAAAGAGCACAATTGCCAAGTGTCATATAAGCAATGAACAAACAGATTTGCATGTAGGCAATTTGGTAAAGAAGAGGATTTGGAGATCTATAAAAATAAACAAGCCACAGACATAATTAAATCAGTGAAATAAAATATCAAATGCTGGCAGCCCACAAACTCTTTGATGATAGTAGTAATATAGGGACTCAGTGGATGAAAAGCAAGAGAGAAAATTGGTCCATTAAAAATAATGGTGGATAAAATGAGGATCGTGTGATGGAGAAAAGGGCATGTTATACAATAATTTTAAATTTTTGTCTTTTTTGAAAGGGAGAGAGACCTTCTAAGGCAGTCATTTCTCCTGCATCAGTGAAGGATAAAGTGCCAGCCTTGGAAAATTCAATGTCTCTAGACAGTAAGCCAGACTCTCAGCCAGGCTCTGAATTTGGCACATCTTTCACTCACTTTCAAAGAGGTACATTAATTTGAAACAACTGGGGAGCTGGATCAGTATATAAAAGTCCAGAATATGGACCATGTACTACAATACTCATTTATCAAACAAACAAGCAGTTCATGGGCATTTTCCCAGCTAAGAATAAGTATGTATTGAAGTATAAATTTTATTCCCATTATAAATATACTGGGAATAAGTACAAATGAGTATAATATAAATTAGGGATAGGAACAACATATACTTCCTAGCAGGGCCAATTGAATAATCTACAAGTCAAAAAATATCAACATTGTATGAAATTTATCCCAGTGAAGCACATAACTAAATGGAAATATTTGTATAAGAAAGTACAGACCTTTGGAAATCAGTGTTTGATTGAAGACTGACAATGGAGTCAGGCTATCTTGCTTAGCTAACACACATACACATCCTTGGAATACTCTGGCTATGACTTCCTGATATTTATAACATTCCTCTTTCCATTCACAGGCTTTTAGTAGCTGCTTGACACATTGCCCCAGGAAGCAGCTTCAGCATCAGCCATGAGGGACCCCAAGTGGGGCAGGACAGGAGGGCTTTACCTCAAGGCGTGTATCTGCTTGCTATAGTTCTGTGTACACATATGCCTCTCTTAAATCAAATACCATGATAATAAAGAGCCTAAAAACACGATGCATGAACATCTAAGTTGACAAGCAATATACATCATTTAACCTGATACTTTGTTTTATTCAGCTCATCTACCATTTGGGATTTGCTTGGTGTTTCTTATAACACAGAAAGTAAATACAAAAGAGATTCTAGTTTCCCTGCTAACATACTCAAAACACCATGAGATATTATCACCAGTGCACTGGGGCGAATGCTGTTGTTAAGGGGTCAGGGTGCAGACAAACAATTTGGATTCAACTGCAGGTGATGATGGCAAAGGCAAAAGGCAAGTTCTGACTTCTGCATCCCTGTTCGTTTCTGCTCCTCCTGTAACTTTATCCTCCCACTCGCAGCTATTGGTATGTAAATCATGGCATTGTGTCTGACATCTGCAACTGAAATGTCAGCCAGTGCGAACTGCTGTTGCTCCTCTGGGCCCAGTGGAGACACACTGATTGACACTCATTTAGGATCCGGGATTAGTCTCGAGAGACACCCTCCGCTGTGCTAATTGCCTGTGCAGAGCCTTGTACAATGGAGCACGGAGATTTCAGCCTCGGTGAGGAAGATACTAGCATATTAAAAATGTGAGTAATGCTAATGTATATGATATGTTATCGTGGAACACTTGAAATCAGCAAAAAGATGAAACGACATCTGCTTCATCCAAGAATGAAGGAGCCCTATGCAAAGCAGCTGTTTAATTATCTAGCACTATGTCGTGTAACAATTTATACACCAAACTCATAAATCCCAAATCAGCTCAGGAAGAGGACTTGCTTTCAGGAACTAAGAGATAGAAATAGCACAGACATGTCTCAAATTGTCACCTTTAACATTAATAAATAAATAAATAAATAAATCTAAATATCACCTGCATTTCCTTCCTACCTTCCAAGTAAGATATGCATCCTGAAAACTCCCAACACATAGCATTTTTACTAAAGCTAGTCAAACCGAAGCAACAACATCTTTGGGATACAAACTTGCAGTGCATATATTTATCACAGCTTAATGAAGGCTATAGCATTAAACTACCCTTTTCAAAGTTCATAACAGTAATTGCACTAGCTCTGGGTACAAGCTTCTGAACTGATGATAAAAAAACTTCATGAAGCCTGACTCCAGAACGCCCTCATAGGTTTTTAAATAGTCTTTGGTACGAGGAAGAAAGTATCATTGAGCAATGATCTAAAGAATTTCCAAGAAGAGTTAAGTATTAAAAATCACAATATTTTTATCATTTTTCAAAATATTTTCTTAAATTTCAGTGACAGTAAGAGGGAAAATAGGTCCATACAGCAGTCTTTATGCAGCTGATGTAAATGCAAGATGGGTATTTTTCATGTTCTGAAATATTGCATATGGTCAGTTAAGAGAGGTCAGAAATTTACCTGATGAAATAGTTTTGTTGAAAATCATGGTCAGTGTGTCCAAAATACTTTACGTGGAAGATTTCTAGATAGACACACTGTTGTGAGATCCAAATCAGCCAAAAGGGGGTTCTGCATCTCTACAGCAGACCAGCCAAAAGGACCATCCTGGCAATACAGCAACACAGACAGCTCAGGTCTGGTGCCTGGGAATGTTCTGTGGCACCATTTAATTTATTAGTAGGAAAACAGCCTTTGAGTCCAAGAACCTTATCACACAGCACTTTGATTTCCCAGGTTATCTATAAACACTTAGAGGCTGCCATTCATCCTGTATTTGACCCAAGGTAGTTGAGAATTGGGCTGGGGGATAAATCATGTACTAATTTGAAATGCAACTGCTTTTGGCTTGTGTGAAGTCGTATGAGCTCACTGAAATGAAGTCTTAACCAGGAGGCTGCAAAGCAGTGACCCATCAGAAAGTGTCATGCATTTCAGTCTCTCTCCTTGCAGACTTCCCAGCCTGCCTGAACCAAGACATGTCAGATACAGAACCAGCTTCTCAAAGCTAATGCAGGCTGTAGAGTCAAGTCCCTTAGCATTGTGTTTACCATATTACCTTAAAAAATATCTGTGTGGTTTTGTCTGCTCATGCAGAATTTTGCAGTTTCTACAAATTTATGGATTATTTTTCCCTTCAGTGCACTCTGTTGCCCAAATGTATTACAATCTTCTCATTTCAGCCTCTCTGTACTTTTTTTATTGTACTGTTCCCTTCTGCAACTACTCTTATGCCACTTATTGTCATTTGTATCCCCCTTATCTAAATCCACATGAAAATAGCATGGAACTAATATGTTTGCCTGAAAATATTTGCTACAAATATGCCTAAAGGATCATATTCCCTGTTCTGTCTGTACCCTTGAGTAAATGTACTCATTAATTTGATTTCCAGCTTTCATTTTTTTTAAAGGGAACAAATGGCAATTATTGTTTACTTTGAAGTGTGATCTTTAGCATGAATAATTCCCCAAAAGAAACATCTGCTTCGCAGATGAGTTGTGACAGCAGACAATATGCTTCCATATTTTGCATTCATACTTCAGTGGCAAAAGCTGGGACTGGGACTAAATGTCCAGCATCACAGTGCTGTCCCAAGCTGCCAAGATTACTCTCAAGAGTGTTTCTTGGCTTTTGTGGGCATTTTGTAGCATTTTCTGGTGTTTTGAAGTGTGGTTGGCCATGATGCAGTATCTTTGTGCTTCAAGGAGGGCATGCATACATGCCAGCTACCAAACATTTCTTGGTCTTCTGGGAGGTGCCTAGCCCCAAAATGACTTGCTTGTATGTCCAGGGACCCTGGATGTCAGTGTTTTCATGCATTTTGTCTTTAGCTACATCATGCAATTCCTATTCAGCACATGAAACAGGGTTCTGCCTGTGCCCAGCAAAGCTTGGCTAGCAGCCCATCAATCCAGCTTGTTAAAGCTACTGTCTGCACACCAGAATGGATTTTACCAACAGCTGGACCTGGGCTAAAATTTATTATCTAAATCCAAGTCCAAACTTCTCCAAACTTTCAGGCCTTTTAGCATCCTTGGCTGACACTTTCTGAGCTGGCTGGTAGATTCAGACTGTTTTTGTATTCTTATTGATATACGTAATGCACTGCAAAATAAACATCAAACATAGAAAAAGATTAGGTCTCCTAAACTATAAGCTCTTTATGAAAGGAAGGAACAATCTTTTTCTTTTGTATGTCAAATAGATCGAGTAGTAGTACAGAAAACATTCAAGATATATATCAAGAAAAATATCTCATGGAAAGGGATATGGGAGAAATAGATTACCCAGAGGCAGAGTAGTTTCCATCACTGGAGATCTCTGAAGACAGGTTAGACCGACAGCTGTCAGGACTAGTGCAGTTAACCCATTTGGAGGAGGAGCACTGGATGACCTCTTGAGCCTGGAATTTTACGAATTTATCTTTTCTAGCAGCAGCTCACCCTGTGCTGGCACTGGAGGGAGAAGCTCATACTGGAAACATCCTCCTGCAGGAAACTCCTCATCTTTCCTCCCTTTTGCTTTACCATAAATCCACTGCTGACCCTTGGAAGCTGTTGCTATCTCATGACTGAATAGATAAGGAAGATTTGTCATCATCTAGTGCAGAAATGAGATTTGATCTCTAGCACCTTCAGCAGCCTACCAGCCCCCAAACCATACAAATTTCCCATCCCACCTTGTCCCCTGAAAGAGGTCTAGCAGGGGATTACAGTTACAAATTTTGATTTTAAAAAGAGAGAGAACAGGTGACATCTGTCATATGCTCTTTCCTTTCCATTCATACTCTTCTTCCAAAAGAAAGTGATGGATATTTTACTTTACTAAGCCAAACTATGTGACCATGAGTGCACTACCTTAGACCAACTTTATGCAATGTGTTGCAGTTGTGGTTAGGAGTTTAAATTCCTTATAAAGCTATTTTTCCTGACATTTCCCAGCACTCCATGTACGTGTCAGTAGCCACAGCACATCTCCAGGACTGTGCGGTACAGGAGCCACCAGGCCCCACAGGCTTTGCTGAGAACATGCGAGGGCTGGAAAGCCCTCAGCTCCCATGGAATTTGAATAGCAGTTTGCAACACAACCTGCTTCACCAGCAAATACTCAACATTTTTTCTGATTGTTTTAATACCTGTTATTTTTGCACTCACTGTTACCAAGGAGTGGCTATATTTACATCTTATTACATATGAAAAGTAGCAACGTTTAAAGACAGAAAGTAAATAAAATGAGAGGCATGCAATATGCACAAGCACTCTATTACCCTTTGTTAACAAGATGGAAATATTGCAATAGGAAATATTCCTTATTGCCTGTAACGGGGTGCAAATCTTCCAAATTTTTTTTTGGCTGCATTTCATTTAAATTTTATTGTTTAAGAGACTAGGAAGAAAATCTAGATCCTGGTGGCTTGTAAAGTGCTCTACCAACACAGGGAATTGCAATGCTATTTGAAATACACATGAGCAATTAGAAAGCTGTTGAACATACAGATAAGAAAATTACTCCTTTTTAATTCTCCCAAAGATCCATAAAAACTGATTCTCAACAGAAAGCCATCATTGACTAGGTATTTCAACATACTTATAGCATTGTTAGAAGCTGACTGTTAAGGTGTGTCATGGAGCTGGATGTTCTTTAATAAACTATGAAAATGATCCTCTCTGAGAAAACACAAGCAACACAAGAAAAACACAAACCATGTTTACAACTGATAGCAGAGCACTTTGAGATTTATCTTTATGAGATTTTGAAATTCAAATGGCTAAACTGTTGAGCTGTCTGAATATTTGATGTTACAGGCAGATACAGCAGTAATAGATCCTCATCTTATGTAGCTGATGTAACTCTACAGACTAACATACTTATTTACTAGCTGAATTATTTACTTACTTACATATTAGCTGAAGATCTCAGAACCTGGTATATAAGGTGACTAGCACTGTTCACATGAAAACTGAGTGAATCTCCTATTGATTTCCCTGGGAACTGAATCAGAAACAACTGGCAAACCTCTCTATCTATATCATCATCTCTCTAAGAATTCATTGTCTTGGTTGCACTTTCCTTGTATTTCATTAAGCTTATTTTGTATAGGTTTATTTATTTAGTCATTTAATGGAAGAAGTACACATTCAAAATGCAAATAAAATTACACTGAAAACATTTTGTATCTTTAGGTACATACAAGGGGTTTGCACATAGTTAAAGCTAGTCCGAATTGTTCACTGATGTGGACCCAACAACAAAGACCTGATCCAAGGCTCAGTGAAATCACTGGAAATCTTTCTAATGTCTTCTGCAAGGTTCAGATCTGGCTGTGTAGGAACTACACTGCCCTCTGTGTCTTATCACATTTTAATCACAAGAAAAAGAAAGGGAAAACTTGAGCTGATCAGAACACATTTGTATATGTACATTTGTATCTAAATGTCCTTTTTTAAAAACTGTATGTTCTTCATTTTTATCTGTAAGAGGAACTTAGCTTGGGTTTGCTATTCATTTTGATAAAATCTAAGATGGAAGACTGCACAGAATTAAATGTTCTTCAAGGACATTTGCAATTGTACAAGAAATAGAGAAGTTGTCTTTGCAATGTGACTAAAATCAAGTTTTTGAGACCGTTATAGATACCCTGAGCTAGAATGGCCTCGCAGAACCTAATGCTATCAGAAACATCTATGACAAGATTCCACTAGGTCTTAGGGGGAAAGAAAAAGCATTTACAACTCTAATAGAAAGTACTGGGACACTTTGTGCCTTTAAGCAAAGTAATAATTTAAAAACATTTAAAAACAGTTGGATCAGTAATCACATCTTTATCAGTGATAAATCTAGTAAGAACTAGACCATCTTCCAGTGTGAACTAAACTCAGGACACTACTGCCAAGCAACTGTGGTGAGGAGCTGCACTTCAGTACTTATACATTCATTTTATTGGTTTATCTACCCACTATGCAAATATAACAGGGTTCTGTCACAGAACGTATTGACTGATTAAAGATAGCTCCATAAAAGGGACAGAAAAGCATCGCAGCTAACTGGATGAAGAACTAGTGTTGACCAGTCCCAAGCTTGATAAATGACAGTACCACGGGAAAACCAGATCTGAGGTAATTCATTTTACCTTTTGGTGTTTCAGTTTTCTGACCTGTAAAATTGAAGATAACAATACTAATCTCTGCATTGCGGCTTCATGGCTCCTGGATGGGAGCTGTCTTGAGACCGGTCAGCTCAGCAAGCAACAGGAACAAATGTGAAGGTGTGCATCTGCCTACTGCCTCTGCAAGGGTAAACAAGATGCTTGGTCATATTCCTACCACTGAAATATCACAATAGCAAGCAACACAGATTCCTTCCCCCCCCTCCACTACATAACCATTTAGCTACTTCTTTGGTTGTAACATTGAGTTTAGCAGCTCTTTCAGGGTTTATTTGTTCACTCTGTTTCTCCAGAGTGAAGTATGTGACCAGTAGCTTTTAGGTATTTCCTGGGGACTGTAACAGTGCTACAATGGACTGTAGACAATCATGAGCTGATTTTAAAACAGCCAGCTCTAGTACCTATTGCAGGCTAAAGTGGCACAGGGAGCTCAGCAACTTAATACCAATTACATTTTATTTTGCCTTTCGAGAAGCTTTAGTCACTTACATTAAACTCCATGCAACCATGGCTTCAATTATCCAACCTAGCTAATTTATAGCACATTGCTGCAATACAGAGATACCCTATGGGAGCTACAGACTAACAATCATTAAAAATCTCTCACTCATGTTTTAAGCAGAAACGACAATTCTTTTCTCTATCTCTCTCAAATATATTTTTTTCAAACACAGCCTTAAAGTAAAACTGGTCACTTGGTAAATGGGTCATTCTCAAATTTATGAGGCTGAACCTCAGCTAAAACTGTCCAAGTAGTTTTTTTACTGGCTTTGAATTCATTCTCACAAAGTTGCTCATGGCAGTGAAACATTTGGAAATGCAGTCAGACCTGACTTATGAAAAGGGTTGTAAAAGTCTTTACTAATGATTATATGCCATAACCGCTTTTGGCTCTTGTTCCCATAGCATATTTCCAGCAAAATCAAATGTAGACTCCTATGAGCAAAAGTTGGAAATCATCCTGCCTCACCAAGCCTGGACCTCTCTCAAGTAGGACAGGACTCTGCTGAGTCCTTGTGCCTCGAAATGACTGTGGGCAATACTTCCAAAGAACCTTCAGAGATTTACTTGTATAGTTAGTGTCTCTTAAGAGAGATGAAGTTAATTGCTACAATTGCTTTATTTATGAATTTTAGAATTAATTTTAATCTAGGCTTTTAACAAGTGTTCAAGACATTTTATTTTATGGTTTTCAGGTCTTGAGCCCTAGAGAAAAATATCTATTTTTAACTCCTGTCACTTCAGTCATTTTACAATCTGAACTTAATAATACAATTTTAAAAGGTAATTGGTGGAAGGAATAGTTAACAGGTCACAGTAAATCCCAGCAGCACTTACTGAAAAAAAAAATGATGCAACAAGCAAAGATAAAGCTGGTGAGGTAAATAAAGATGACTCAAAATTAATTTCATTGGAAAGAAAAAGTGTTTTGGTAGAGTGAAATTGCAGCATTTTGTAAGACTTAAAGTGCAGTCTATCATAAAAGAGTGAGCTGATTTACTGTATTACTGCTGGTGAGTAGTAGTACAACTTCATGAAGGACCAAATTCTGTTCTCTAACATCAAAGCTGTAAAAAAAAAATTAAATGGTCATTCACTGGAATTTTCACAATTTTTACTATGTTGAAATTGGAAGAACTAAAAAGGTGAAGACCAAAAAGAGACTGAAGGGGTGAAATATTTTGCAATTTCTAAATGTTTGATGTTGAAGCTTTAATATCTTTTATTATCCCTGTACTCTGCAAATACCTTCTTTCATTAACAGTCTGACATAATCAGTCTTTCCAGTCAACTCTAATACAAGCATCCATGGACATTAACATGCAATTGAACTGCATAGGAGAGAAACTGTTTACATCTGTACCAGGTATATCTCCAGTGGAGTCTCCTTTTCTGAAACATCATACATTTGTCTTTCATGCAATAGCTGGTCATGAACCATCCTGAACCAACTGAAGTTCAGATCCATACTTGATCTTTGAAGCTGAATTTGCATGCAAAACTCTTAAGCCTCTACTGCTGCTTAGACAGGACAAGCATCTCATCTGCCCCAAAGAATATTTACCCTATCATTTAAGAATTAAATACTTTGAGAAACCACTTGTTCTGGAGGTTCTAAACTGTACTATACATTCAAAATAAATTATGAGAAAGGACAATGAGACAAGTAACAGGAATAAGGACAGACAATTATTTAGGCAAGTGCTAGTAAAGGTGGCAATGGACCACCAAAGAGGTCCTTGATGGGATGGGGGACATGGACTGTTCCAGACAAGGGAGGAAGAGTAGCAGCCCTCTGGTCAGACAAGAGAAAGGGGTGGAAGAAGGTGCTGCAGATCAAGGGAATTTGCCATTGTCAAGTGGGAATAAGAACTTCCCTGTATGCGAGGCAAAACCCTGTAGAAGGGAAGCACTGGGTGGCATTTTTAAGGTGAGAGGAAGGTCTGTGGAACAGGTGACAAGATAGGAAGCCATAGAGGACTGAGAATATGTATGCGGAAGATATGATCAGAGCAGCAAGGAAGATAATTTATGCTGAGGGAGATGAAAAACACAGAGCTGACAACTGGCTCTCACTTCATTCTATGCTTAGATACATGCTTAAGTGCTTCAATGAACTGAGCCTTCTGGAAGGATAATCTTCTAAGTAGCCAGTAACGGACATTGAACTCCCTTTTATTATGTATACACACACAATCCCAGAAGGATAAAGAAACTAACATTTATTTCCAAGACTGATGTTACTCTCCTCTTCAACACTTCAGAGAAGTTGTTGCAGCTGTCCTGTCCAAGCCACAGAAAAGTGGAAGGCCAACAAAGTGCCAGGGCATTAATGTGGAAAGGGTTTTGGCAGACAGAAATAAGTCCTGACTACCAAAGAACAGGCTACTTTTGATCATGCCTACTCTCACCTGTAAGCAAGCCTCAGAGGCCAAGAATTATGTAGGAAGATGAGATATTCTTTCACTGCAACTAAATCTTTTAAACCTTTTCTCCTTTTCTTTAATATTTTTCTGACATTATCCTTTGTGTTTTGGTAGCCTCAGATGTTGTTTTGAGCATATCGCATCCTGTTCATGCAGGAATGAAAAGAAAATTACACATGAAAGTGATGTTGTATAAAAAGTTAAAAGTGGTTCCTAGTCAATTAAATGGTATCTAATTAAGATTAGTTTAAAACTTGAGATTTGGATTCAAACTCTTGCTCTGCCACAACTCCTCATTGGGCATATTACTTAAGTAGAAGGAGGAATTTAGCGAAGACAAACATGTACCTCCCAAGCATAGGGTGAGAATATATTACAGGTGGCATAGGACCAGAATTACACAGAGAGATTGCACAGACATCCTGCACGGGGCATACGCTGCACTGACCATGTCACCCACACAGATCAGAGGGCTGGTCCTCCTGGGCCCATGAGCCTTGGTCTTAGAGATAGTATAGTGAAATATCGCATTTAGGCACTGTTTCTTCACTGGAAATCTTACAGTACAATCTCTTAAAGCATCTCAGAATAGGCTTTTTAGTAGCTTCCAGTAACAGGAAAGAACAATATTTCCATTTGCAGCCACTGGGCGAACATCTCCACTGTGGTTAGTCAGCAAGTCAGTTGCCACCATCTTTACCAATAAGGGTGACCCGGTGCCAAATCTGTGAACATACTGATTGTTGAGGAATTGTCTTCATTGTGTTTCAGGAGCAGGCGACACTGCTTGCAGTGTGCTTGTCCCATACACTAACTGCAGTTTTTTTGTATTATTTTGAAATAGTTCTGTTAATTCTTGCCTTAGAGATGTCACTCCAAAAACCTACTCTTTGCCTGACCTCCAGTCTTAAACAATTCAATGATTTATTCTAATCCTTTCACATGCCCACTGAGGGCACTTATAAATTAACCTGGCATTCTGTTTAGAGTACTTGGGTTAATTTATAAAGATGCCTACAAAATAATTGTCCTTGCAGATAGACAAGTTTTTTACATATTTTCATATATAATTGTGATGCTTTAGAAAACACAGCAGTGAAACTCCAATCAAAAGAAATAATGGAGAATAAAATAAAAGACTCATTTACTAGACAGCTCAGATGTACAAAAGATTTACTTTTGTAGACTAAAAATATAGATGAAACTCTGAGTTCTAGGCTTTGTATCCTGTAAGACCTTGTGATATTAACACACAAAGGGTATATCTACTATATAGAACATACACATTATAAAAAAGTACTTTTTAAAACCTTTCAAGATCTGACACTCAATCAGAAAGAGAGAGCTTCTTTGTGGATTTAATGGAAAGTCTCACTCAAGTTGGGCAGATTGATTCTCAAAGAGCCACTGTTTTCTGCAAAGATGAAAAAAATAGAGAAATGCCAAAATGAGTATGATTTTAGAAACATGACTACCATAACATCGCTGAGTTTCTCATGAATGACAGCACTATAGGACTGACATTTCATGTGCTTCTGCATTGTATGCTATGTTACTATTTAGAGCCCTTGTAGAAGTTAGTGATGGAGGAAATGATCCAGAAACTATTCCCACTCCCCCACCGTTCTCTTCAGGTTTAATATACCAGAGCACAGAATCAAGTGTTAGAAATGAGTTGAAGTGAATAGGATTGCATGGGCAGAATGTCAAAATGTTTTTAATGATTCACTGGCTAACATTGCATATAGAAGACAGTTCAAGCTACACCACTCAGATCCACATTCAAGTTTCCCCAAAGTTTGAGAATTAGTTTCTGTCAACTCCGACTTAGAAAGCGCACTCACTTCTCTGTAATAGACTTCAATATATTAACGGGTAAATAGCATAATTATGGAAAGCTCCTTCCCTCTTGCTGCATATTGCCTTAGCACCCCAGCCCCCACTTTCTTAATTCACATATATCCATCGGCTATTTCTTTATACATTGTAGAATCAGCCCCAATGTAACTTTTGTATTGTCTGAATGCGTTACCCTATCTTGGGGCCATTAATTAGTCTGACACCTGGTGAAACACTAGGAGAGGAAGAGATTTTGATGCCTAAAAGTATAAGAACTCAGACCTGTCCTGTTATTTTTCACCGATACGCTCTATACTAGCAGAAGAGAAGTGCAAGGAATTCAGAGCCAGGGCAGCCCTACCTGGTCTATTCACCGGCCAATCCTATTCTGGACTTTAAAAAGACTGAAGCACACAGATAGCAGTGTGGTTAGTACTCAGCATATTGAAATACATCTGTTCTTGTGTGGCAATTCCATAGTAACCATTTCCCCCTCTCAGTAGGAGATGGGAGGGTTGAGCATTTTTGGAAGTCAAGCAGCTGCTCTAAGGAATCTGATCTACATTGGGAGTGAGGGGTGAAAAGCAGAGAAATCAGCAGATATAAGGAGCCATTCCTTGGGTTTGCCTTTGCAGTAAGCCACTGCAACATACCTCCATGACCTTGTTTGCAAAGGCTGACCTTTCTGGAAGCAATGTTGCCTGAAAGGAAAGTGCATAGTCACAACATCACCTTCCTAAAGAGGGATAAATGTTTACCCCATATGAAGGAAGATCTCACTCTGTACACTGGGACGCACAAAAAGAGGTACCGTAGGTGCGAGAGCTTGGCTGGGACTCCATTTTTAGTTAGGTGTTTTATAAGAGACATTGATGGTATTCAATCTATAGGTTCCTGGGCAGTTGTTTTCTGATGCTGTTCCAGCCTAGCTCATTTTCCAGATTTTGTCTTCCAAGACTGCTCTACAGAAAAATTGAGATAGGAGGTTTCTATTAAAAGCAACTCTCTTCAGTTCAATTTAAAGATCTATTATCATTTATTTTGCTAAGAACTCATGTTCTGAGCAATCAGGAAGTTTGCTGTGGCTTTATTTAAGAAGATACTTTTTAAAATAAAGTCCCTGTTACAGACAGGATTAAATCACCAAAATATTCAAATATTTATATGTTTAAGTAATGAGTAATATGTCTTACATTCTTCTCTGATACCAGCTGAACCAGTGGAAGAGATTAAACAGAAACCAGATAGAGGTTAAACTAGTAATGAAATTTTTTATCAAAACACCATACCAAATAGACATTCATTAGTTTTTTTATATTGGTGAACCACAAGTTAGTTATTTACTTGAAACAATGCTTGGTGGATAGAAGCTGTGCTTCTACTGTATGTCAGTAATACCTAGCAAAAAAATACATAATAATTAAACTTCTAGTTAAAGAGTGCTGCCTGGATAATTATTCCTTCAACTGGTTACTAATAGAAAACTTCAGGCACAGTTATTTCTAAGTGTTGAAAGCTATCCACAAACAGATTGAGGTTTAAGGAAACACAGGAAGAAGCATCCAGAGGCTCACAGAATTATACTCAATTTCCAGGGAAGTACTTGTTAGCATGGACTCCAGCACATACATGTGTCTCTGTCATCTCTCCACAAATTCTATGTTCAGATTTCCCAGATTCCACATTTTACCTTATCCTGGGGAAGTAAACAGAGACCTTATGCATTCCTTAAGCACACTAAGACACCACTACATGGACCGTTATATTCTAAAATATGATTCGTGATATGTGATTAGCAGACTTTTTTGGTAGTCATACAGCTCGGTCACAGCCCCAAATGCTCCATCATTAGCTATTCACAATACCAAGACAGTGCACATTAGACCAAATGGTGGATTTAAATGTGTACAATGCATCTTAGGCCATGCTTTTAACTTGTAAAGGAATACAATGAGGGTATGTTGGAGAAAACATCTTTCTTACATTCCTCAGCAAGAATAATCTTGAATGAAGTCCCATTTTGAGAGGGATAAGTGGAAACTCTGCAACACAAAGAGTGTCTTACAGTGTAACCACCGCTTGGTACTTACTCAATAACCTAGAAATATCATTCATTCCTTTATCCTAAATCCACAGACTTAAGGAGAGTTTTGTTAAAGACCAGGATCTGGTAGTTTAATTTAATTAGAAGTTGGGTACCTTGGAAAAATAAAACCCCCTTGCTGACTTGCAAGCTTGCAAAATTTATGTTCGAAATAGCTCTAGAAGCTTGTAAGCTCAGGGCAGATATAATTAATGCAGCAAGTTTAGCTGGAGCATCAGTGTGGCTGCATAGATAAATTGATTGTTTGGGACAAGTGAGCAGGACTGAACATTGGGTCTGCCACTGGCTTTGCATGGAGGGGCAGCTCCCTCAGCATGCACAGACTGCTACACCAGAACATGCAGCTTGTGCAGACTAGGGTTCCTGTTGATATTAAATCCTAATATATTTGTGTATTTGGCATAAGACAAATGTTACTAAATGTTTATCCTACTCTGACCCCAGGAATATTTAAAAACAGCTATATGGAACCCATTTCCACAGGAAAATGTGAAGAGCCAGAGTAGAAATAGTTCTAAGAGTGATTAAACAGATTTTTTAGGTCTATAACTACTTCATAAAAGCTGGGGAAGTCTAGCCCAAAAGCTCTACCTGACGTGTTTTCCCTGAAAATCCCAATCAACGAACAGAACAGCTATATTAAAAAAACAGAAGAAAGGATCACACTACAAAAGCCTTGTCTTTTTATACTCATAGCAATTGCTTTTGGCCATCATTAGGGACCACCCAGTATGATGTTAGTCAAGTCTCAGTCTGAACCAATACATTAGACACAGCATCTGGTTCTGCTCACAGCAACAGAAGACTTTTTTAAACAAATGTTCCAACTCAGACGAAAAAAATCTGAGAGAAAGCAGTAGAAAGATATATATTTAAGACAAAGGGAATCTGGGAGAAAAAGTTCAAGCAGAAGATTAACACCTTCTGTAAATATGCAAAATATCTTTCTTCAGAAATCTTCATTAGACTTAAAATTCTGGAGGGAGGTCTCATTAATGGTACAAACCAGATGTTGGATAGTAAAAAACAAATTGTGTAGCATGAAATCCCTGTAAAGCACATTTTCCCTTCAAGTCTAAATACATCAACAGAAGTATCTAATTTACCATTCCCAAAGAAATCAAGATGTCTTCCAGCCCAATGTTGTGTTATAGGTCACAGCCAGTACTATGAAGAAATCACCTCTAATTTATACAATAAGTGAGCATTATGTGAGGAAAAGTGGCGAAATATTTCTTGGACAAAAAGCTGTATTAATTTCCATTCAATTTAATTGTGTTTTCTTTTTCATTTAAATGTTTCTGTTGCTATGATAGATGAGTTAGAGAAATAAGCATATAGCATTGTTCATTTACTTCCTCGTTTTAACAACTTTTGACATTATTGCCTCCTTAATACAGCCCTAATTTCATAGCTTTTTTATTCTTCTTTTACTTCTGCTTATTCAGCAAACAGAATTAAGTAGTCCACAACAATATGATACCTTTTTCTTAAGTTTTGCAACAACTTTGAGCACATCCTTATGTACAAGCATTGTGAAACTTTCTTTCAATTTGCATTGCTTTGGATTTGTCCACCATGTATTTCTTCTAGCGTAAAAAAAAATATGTATTTCCTCTCCATTGCCTACAATGATCTGCATCCTCCACACTTAAATTCAGTCCAGCCTCACTAAGTTTATCTGTTTTAGAGAGACTGAGTTGTTATCTCAATTCCATGAACAGGCAGCAGGGCATGCATGCTGTTCTTGTTCCCTACAAGGTATTCGTTTTCTAATTTGACCCATTAACAGTATTTCTGTAACTTTTACAGCCTCTGAGCTGGTCATGGTCTATTATTAATTTTTTCATTAGAAATGAATTCCTAAACTAATAAAAGCTAGGAATTGTCAAAACATTTCATGCTACTGTGCTTAAAATATAACACCAAAAATGTAGTTTCCTTCACATTGTTTTTCCCCCAAATGTCATTTCATGCCAGGATAAACTTTTACCCATAACATAATCAAAATTTAGAACCAAATATTTTCTAAGTTCAGGAACTTAAATAAATCTGTTAACTCATTCCATAAATATTATTGAGTTTACAAAGGCATTCAAGATTTCAATTCTCAGACATTTAAAAAATAAAATAAATAAATCAGACTATGGAAATCCTTTTTCTGTTGCTTGCTGCCCCTCTGTTTTAAGTTTCTTCAGTACTTCCACATGTTTTCAATGTGCATGAACAACACAGGTTGTAGTTATAATTTTACACAGATCTCCTGGATCTTACTTGATGGCAGATGTTTTCAGGCTTTCACGTTACGTTAGTGTGCTCAGGTGTAAATCCACCTTTCAGTACAAGGGTTTCAGAGTCTTTTCTCCCTCTGGAGACCTTCTGCTTGGTATGCAATTCACAGCAAACTGTCAGATTTATATTTTTAACAGCCTCACACTTATAAGTCTTGGTCCTCATGGAGAATTTCAACCATCCCGATATTTATTGGAGGGACAACACAGAAGGGCATAAGCAACCCAGGAGGTTCCTGGAATGTGTTGATAATAACTTCCATCTCCAAGTGACAGAGGAGTCAGCCAGGAGAGGTGCTGTGTTGGGCTTTGTTCTCACCAACAAACGAGGGCTGTGGACAATGTGAAGCTCAAGGGCAGCCTTGGCTGCAGTGACCATGAAATGGTGGAGTTCAAGATCCTTAGGGCAGTGAGGAGGGTGCACAGAAGGCAAAGGCAGGGCCTGGGAGAACTAAGTACTGTCCACTGTAGGAGAAGATCAGGTTCGAGATCATCTAAGGAAACTCAAGGTGAACAAGTCCATGGGACCTGACGAGATGCACTCCCAGGTCACAAGGGAACTGGCAGATGAAGTGGCTAAACCACTCCATCATATTTGAGAAGTCGTGGCAGTCTGGGGAAGTTCCCACTGACTGGAAAAGTGGAAACATAACCCCCTTTTTCAAAAAGGGAAAAAATGCAGGGAACTACAGGCCAGTCAGTCTCACCTCTGTGCCCAGCAAGATCATGGAGCAGATCCTCCTGGAAACTATACTCAGGCACATGGAAAAAAAGGAGGTGATTGGTAACAGCCATCATGGCTTCACTAAGAGTGAATCATGGCTGACAAATTTGGTGGCCTTCTATGATGGAGTTACAGCATTGGTGGATAAGGGAAGAGCAATTAACGTCATCTACCTGGACTTGTGCAAAGCATTTGACACTGTCCAGCATGACATCCTTGTCCATCCTGTTCTCTAAATCAGAGACATGGATTTGATGGACGGACCACTCAGTGGATAAGGAATTGGCTGGATGGTCGCACTCAGAGTTGCGGTCAACAGCTCAATGTCCAAATAACGACCAGTAATGAGTGGCATTACTCGGGGGTCAATATTAGGACCAGCGCTGTTTAACATCTTTGTTGGAGACATGGACAGTGGGATTGAGGGCACCCTCAGCAAGTTTGGCAGCAACCCCAAGCTGTGTGGTGCATCCCATCCCATCTGTGAAGGGATGCCATCTAGAGGGACCTGGACAAGCTGGAGAGGTGGGCCCGTGCAAACTGCATGAAGTTCAACAAGGCCAAGTGCAAGGTCCTGCACATG
>NW_009619157.1:67538-71518 GCF_000690535.1 Cariama cristata | reverse complement strand
CATCCCTGGAAGTGTTCAAGGCCAGGCTGGATGGGGCTTTGAGCAACCTGGTCTGGTGGAAGGTGTCCCTGTCCATGGCAGGGGGGTTGGAATTAGATGGTCTTTAAGGTCCCTTCCAACCCAAAGCATTCTATAATTCTATGATATCTGGTTGCAAAACGATCCAAGAGTTAGGAAACACTCTGACTGCAGCCTTTGACAGGATTAAGTCCTTATCTGTCTGAGGCTTCTGAAAGATTGATTTGCTGAGACAATAGGATAACATGGTATCCACTCTAAAAGCCAAAGAAAAAATTAGAACATTACTTTCTCAGAAGTGTGTGGGTGCTTCTGTTCCCAGTTAAACAGTCAACTTAAGTGTAAATACCGAGTTACAGACCTTTCCCTGCTGGAAACGATGTCTGCCGAGGCTCCCCAGGGCTCTGGCCCATGTCAGTTCCTCCAGGCAGCCAGCTCATGCTCCCACTGCTCACGGTTCCCAGCCCTACCTCTACCCACGCTCTCGTTTCACAGCCCAGCCACACACACCCAGCCATTCCCTGCAGTACCACATACAGCCCCAGGCCTGACGGTTCAGCCCTCTAATGGTTAAACTTGAGCTCTTCAGCAGTTCTTTCATTTTTTTTCCTGCTCCCACTTTCACCGCTGCCCAACAACCCTCAGGTCCACAGTCCTGAGCCTCTCACACACATGTCGTGGTGTTGTCCCTTTCCAAGTCTCCACTCCTTGCAACAGGTTATCCTCATTTTAGCCCACTGAAAACAGGATGAGCCACACAGTTGTTGGAGCACCAAAGACCACACAGCCCAAATGCCCCATCTGCCACCACCTGTCCTGATCTCTGGAGTATCCATCAGCTCTCATTTGTCATCTGACAGCTTTTACAGAGGGAGCACAAAGCCAGGCAGAAACAGGGGCCTCTGACACCTCAGAATTTCCTAGAGAACATCATCAGGGTGTTAGGCATGTCAGTAAATGTGGTCAACAGAGGAGCTAGTGGGGTCATTGCAGCTTGCAGAGAGCTGGCTCCAAGAAGCATTACTCCACAGAGCCCAGGAACATTTGCTAACCTTCAAACCACTCAGTTGCTGCTTTGACTTGAACAATTAATTCATTTATATAAGGGCATGACTATATAAATACTTTGCAGCAGAAAACATAATAAAGCACCTTCTCTTCATGCTGTATTGCTTAGCATTTTAGAGGAGCCAGTGCTCTTTTGGGCAACAGCAAATGCAAGCTCACATAGGAGCTTGTGTCAGTACTGCTATGCAGTTTCCAATAATTTAATTGTCTTGCTATCTGTGACAATGTTTGAGCTACACAAGGTACCTAATAGTGCACAGAGAATGGGGAAAAGAATTTTCCTCAGTAGCAAGTGAAGTCACTTCACTAACAAAGGACATACTGCAGGAGAAATACTTCTGAGGCATTCAGATTTTATACTGGCTGGTCCTTGAATGCCAGCTGCTACAGGAAAATCATACGTAATCCCCTTCTCTGTATCACTTACTCTGGTACTTGTTGGGGGCAGAGTTGTTGAGTTACTGAAATAAGTAGAAGCACAGAATGTTTAACTATACGTAATAACCAGGAAATACATAGCACTGGCTTTCCGAGTTATGGTGATAGTATTAGATGTATAATTATACAGCTCATCTGTGATGCTGAAATGAGTGAGCTAAGCTTAGAAAATTACAGAAGAGAGTCATTGTTTATGGTTAATACAATCCAAATAAAAATTAATGGATTGATAAGTTGGTCCTGCAGTCTAAGGGGACTTTGTCTAAACATTTACATGGTAATGGTTTACTCCCAGCCCACCTTCTGCCTCTCTTAGGTGGGGAACATCTATGGACAGGCACATGCAGTGCAGTATTCAACATGACATTATGCAATTTCTCTCCGACTGGGGAATTCGAGGGATCTGCTGCAATTGTTTGAATATTTGAATGGCAGAATACTAAATGGGTTGTTTCTCCAGAAATGGCTTATTTCTCCAGAAATGCCTTACAGGCAATAAACACAATATTTGACTTTTTAAAAACAAGTTTTCCAAACGTTTTTCCAGGTTTTTTTACATAGGAAAGAAGGTTATTTATTCCATATTCTTTGTGCAGTCTGCCAGATAAGCATGATGTCTGACAGCAGAAATAGATCCTTTCAGCAATGATAAATTTATAATGGCATACAAGAGTTTTGACTGCTTGTGAAGTTCCCTAATTAATTCTTATATAGAATTCCATTGGCAACAAAATTTCTGTTTTGAGATAAAATAAAACTCAGAGAAGTTACTGAACACTCTGTTCCTTTTTGTAGATTTTATGTTTAGTGTCATGTATTGTTAATTTCTTTGCTTACTAAGGGGGGCATTGTTTATCACTCTGGTGGCACAAACTGGCTTTTATTATCGGAGGGAATAACCCTTAACAAGGCTTTCAGCTGCCAAGTGGCTGCACATATTTTAGATATGTCCCGAGGCAGCAGCCTAAAGGTTGTCATTAACCCCCGCCTGAATCTTATTTCAGGAAAGTCACATCTCATGGATTTTCTTTATTCTCCTTTGAAACTGGCCTGGAAAATATTGTGGCCTTGATTTCGCAGCAGATAGAGGTCTAGCACAGCCCAAGTTGTGTGTAATTCCTGATATTACTCTACAAATCAAGAGAATGAATATTTGGTCTGTAATATTTTTACAGGATGTAAGTGACCTAATTGCACTCTCTAAATAAAAGATCTAACACTGCCCTTCAACAAGGCTTGCTGCCATGACTCCAGTAGTGCCTGTACTACACTTCGAAAACGCAAATCACCAAGATTCCAGTTTAAAATCTTTAAAAGTTTCTTAAACAGGTATTTTAAGCTTTTAATCTGATCTATAGAAGTTGTGCCTTTCCAAATTTTCCCTTGTAAGACATGAAAATCGCACAGAAAAATGGTGTCCCAATCACTTTGCTCAAGGAAATTCTACCTAAGATTGACATACAAAAAAGATATCAATATCATGCACATTTAGTGGGAATTGTATCCTGCAACAGTCAAAGCTATTTTTGGTGCAAAGAGATTAAGAGCTTGACAAATTTTTAGTGTTCAGCTGTAAGAGAGAAAAAAAAAAAAAGTATCCATGGCCACTAATTCACAAGAGGATACCAAATGCAAAGACTTAACTCTGTAATGGCAAACTTATCAAAGGAGGTTGCTGTTGAAAAGGAAATGATCAGACTAGCATGTCCCTGCTGAAGGGCTGCTAAAAGCTTAAAGAAGAATTGTAATTTGAGCAGTTTCAACCCCAGTTCTATCAAATTAGAACTTGGAAAACAAATTCTGAACCCGTCAGCAATGCCATGCTTCGGTAAGCATTTTTCTACAGGCTACTCCATCTTATTTTTCAAAGCTCAATCTCCTTCCAGCAAAGCAAGTATTTGGTTTAAAATACATAAGCAAAGTTTGCAAATTTAAAGTGACTGGGCACTATTGACTGATCCAAACCGCATCAAAATCAGAGACTTCCCATCGACTTTAATGGAGGCACTATCAGACCATATAGCCCCTCTTCCCTGGCTTCCAGAAACAGCCCTGGGATTTGGGAGATGGCTTGAAGAATGGCAAATACCTCTGAACACAGAGCAGGGGAAGGCTGAAAGATTTGAGGGAGAAGGCTAGCAATTTCTTGATCCATTTGGTGTTTTCCCTTTTATTTTTGATGAGTGGATTTAAACGTGATCTGGAAGGGTTTAATTAGAAACTGGTACAGATAAAACTGGTAGTGGCCAGTGCCAGTAACCAATAGTGATCGCCCAGGGAAGAGTACAACAGAGAAAACACATGGTAATACAATCCCTGGATACCCATCCAGGGTCCAGCAGTCTGCAGCTAAACCTCCTTGAACCAGAAATGATGTGTTTAAAGGAAGAAAAATTAGCAGGGAGCTGTCTAATCCATTTTGAAACCCCCACAAAATTTTAGCACCCACAAAGTGT
>NW_009619157.1:62363-67507 GCF_000690535.1 Cariama cristata | reverse complement strand
AAAGAAGTGTAAACTCTGAAAGTTTAAGAGCAGAAAAGTAAATAGCTGAAGTTTCAGAAATATTGTTAAATGACCTCTAATGCTAAATTTAAATGTCCATATACTCTCCAAAAGTTTTTTTAAAAATGCAGCAATTCGATGACTGAAGCAATGAGCACAAAGATGAAATCCAGCAGAATGCCAAGTTTCATATAAGACGATGATGCAAATATCAAGATAATATCTTTTCTATACTATTTTATCCTCATTGCCTATGCTATTCAGCCTGCTTGACCCAACCTACAAAATCTGCCCAAAATATCTGTATATATTTACATATAAAAAGTTAAGGAAGATCTAATACAAGAAAATCAAAATGACCTGGAGGTGGTACAGCTAATTCTCAAACCGCAGCCTCGGCTTTTTTTAGTTTGTTTTTGGTAAGGTTTTTCTTTTCTTCTATCAAAAACGTTAAGGTCAGTTCTAAACTTTTTCTGTTGCTGTGTGAAAGAACAAGAGAGCTAATAAACTTACATTTCCTATAGGTTTTTCCCTCTATCAGTTTATTTTGCCATTTTTTCACCACAGTTATCCCAGTGCCTTCTCATTATGATATCCTCTAATATTTCTAGTTGTCTCATGTTGTTCTCCTAGCAACAATACTGTCATCTGCTTGGTACACCCCCTAACTCCCAGTCAGGCAAGTGCTCCATATCCTATAGATCATTCCGAGCTACATATACACTGACCAGCTGGATGTACATGTTTACTTATTAGCTAGTTGGAGAGTGCTCCAAGCCATTTAACTATTGCAAGGCCTTAAAAATAATAATAAAAAAAATTCTTTCCCCAAGAAGCCATAATCTTCACATAGAAAATAGACAGAGGACATAAAGAAAGGTGCATTCAAAATGAGGGAGATAACAGAGAAAATCATCAGGTGCCTGATATTGGCATGAGTGGCATTTACCCCTATCTTTTCTTTAGACAAAGGACTAAAGTCCACCACTTTTTCACATCTTCCATCAAGCTTCTCACTAAAATGAACATAAGCAAGTGAGATGTTCAGTAGGGAAAAGTCTTAGACCCAGCAAAGCCAACTTCAGGTATCAGACTCATCTCCTACCTTCTAGCAAGTTGCCTGAAACTGAACTTAAGGGAGTGTGTGTGTCCATCCATGTGTGTTACCTGCTGAAGCACTGGGATTTCAATAGATGTGCAGACTAGCAAACTGCTCCTGGCATCTGCAGTACCCTCAAAAACTATTTTGATAGGGAACACCAGGGTACAGTTGTTCCTGTTATGTTCCTATACTACACCGTATAAAATGTGAAAGCTCTCATCAGAGCCCGCATGGGATTTGTTTTCAGCAATCTTCCTCGGATAATTAATCTAGAAATCTATTTCTACAAGAGTAATAATAAAACTCCAAAGCAATGGGAACGTTCATAGAACTGACTGTACTTGATGTAGTCAGTCCTTAAAGCAGGCAGTGAAAGAGCAGAGCTTCTGCAAATGGGCCAAAACAGGGTATTTAAGTCATACTGGGTTTTGTAGCTCTGGAACGTCTCCCATTCTTATGAGCTTAAATCAGGTCTCCTGGGCAGCACATGATAGATCTGCTCAGACCACACCTGCACAGGGAAGGAGATGTTACCTGGACTGCAGTGGTTCTTTGGCCAGAGGGATGCACTTCTTTCTCCCAGGCCAGGCACTGTTCCTAAGAACATCTTACATTTCCAGCCTGAGAAAGAAGTCCAGTTTCACAGGACGTTGGAGAATAAGCTTTCCATGGGGCTTTCTTTGATACCTACACTCTGCTGAAGTCTCTCATTGTCCCTCATGCACAGTGAGGCCAATAACATCTTATTGCAAAGGGGACATAACATTTCATAAATCTGTTCAAGGTTGATTCACCAGTGGTGGTTAAGATGGAAGATGCCCGACATAAAAAATCTGACACCTAACCACAGAACTCTCCCACTGATGGCAGCATGTCCTCAGGAAGTTACTTCAGGCGTGTCCTTCACTTTTCTTGTGCCACAGTAGTAGAAGATTATTCATGTTTCTTTGCAAGGTACATTGAGATCTCTAGATGGAAAACATTTTATAGGTGAGAATTATATGATGCAGACACATGTCTCTACCTGCCATTGTTCATTTATAAACTCAAATGCATTTGCTGCTAACCAGCTTTCTTTGAATTGAGATTGTCCTGTTAGCTTTCCTGCCTGCTCAAGAAACTCATTGGCAGTGTTTATAATATAAGCATAGTTTGAAGGACTTGTCTCATCTTGTTAAGTTGGAAAATGGGAGCAGAGGAGATAAGACTAATTGAATGGTTATAATGGGGGAAATAGGGTTTGCTTTTCAATGCAGGAGACATAACACGCATTTGCTGCAATGAAAAAAAACAACAGAGAAAAATAGTGTAAACATTTTAAATTCTGCTTTCCCTGACAAAGCAGTTACAACACCAAATTGTAAAATATAAGCTCACATTAGTCCCTCTTACAACTCCTAACACTTTTCTACCACAAGAATGTCAAAAATACAGCCCATGAGCCAGACTGATCCTTCCAAGTACTTTAATCTGGCCTGCAAAATCCACAGAGCATTGTAATCCGGATCTGGCCTGCCAGTCAGCTCCTAGGCCTCCGTACTTGCGCAGCTTCACTGAGAGTACCACAAACAAGTGAGAGTAGGGGGAGGATCAGGGTGTACTTGGAACAGGCAAGTACCTGCGAGAGCAGCACACAGAGCATCATGACATCGTCTCTGTGCAGTTCTGGGACCCTGGGTCCACAGAAGGGTATCTCAAAGGGCTTCCCAAAGGAGCCCTGCTGCCCAATATCCCTAATTCCCTGGGGAGGAGTCGGGGGCAGCTTTCCTATGCTATACAGCAGCCCAGCCTCCTTCTCCATGCAGCTTTACTGTCGAACAACTGACAAGGACACCATTAAAAAAAAAGGAACTGTACTGCTTTAACAAAACTCCTCACTTAATACCGATTTCACAGCTCCTGATTAAGTCCACTGCTGCATGAAAAAACATATATGAGCAGAAGGTATGCTGTGCAATAACACAATCACTGCAGGAATAAGCATTTCCACCCTTGAATGAGTGTCACTACACAATGTTAATTGCCACTGGTACTTCTCTAAATTAGCAGACTATTAATAGATTGCTGCTGAAGATAGTTACACTGGAGAAGCTTTGAAAGGAATCCTTGTGCCTACAGGCTATTTAGAGTCAGCATTCCCACTTCAGACACCTAAATTCATGATTTCTCACGTGGTCTCATCAGATCTAAGACCACGATGCTGCTGAACAGGCAGGCCTGCCCTCCCTCTATCACACAGGAGGAACCTGCAGAGCACCACCTCTTCCCTTGCACGGGGGTGACTGACCACTGACAACAAACCCAAAGCTTGATTTTCCACCAGATCATTAAGCTGCCCTGACCCACTTCAGAATAATCTGGTCACTAAAGAAACGTGGATCACGGGACAGGAGTTACGGTCAGCACAGAGCTGTACCGGACCACCCCCCTCCACAGTAGTGTGTATTTAGACCAGCTTAAGTCAACTGGCAAATCCTACTCCAAGTTAGAAGGTGACGTTGGACCACACCCCTATCCCTCCCTAGGATAACACAGTGTTGATGGAAGCAGAACTCAAAATCATTGCTCTCATTGGAGGTCAAGGTTCAGCATGGACACTTGAAACACAGCAGAAAGTTTCTGGATCTAGCAATGCTACATTTCTACTTACCCAAGTACTTAAGCAACATTATTCAACCTTTCCTCTCTCCTCTCATTTAGAGGATGTAAAGCTAGGATTGAAAAATAAGGCAGAAGTAAGTGAAGTCATGTGACTTTATCAGCCCTTGAAGTGGGTTATAACTAACAATAGGGGTTTTGGGTTGGGTTTTTTTTTTTTTTACAAGAGGTCTCAGGAGACGTCATTTGGAGGTGGTTAAAAGAAATAAAATAGGTTGCCTCTCCATGGGCAAAGTAGGAAAATTAGGTTTTCATGTGGGGGTGCTGCAAAAAGAACAAAGGCAGAATATCTGCTGAATCACCACAGTCTATCCACTACACTCAAACAGCTCTAATTCTCCTGAATTTGCAGTACCCAGCAATCAAGCGATAGTGCTGCTGAGAGGAATTTTAACCAACTATAGCAATCAAACAAAAGCAACTCTACTGCAAATTAGCTTTTCCAGATGACATCTACTGCTATCATTCAGCCCCAAATAAGTTTGTTGGCATGCAATAATAATGATGACATGCATCTGCTGAAAGTCAACACGGGCCTTTCTCCTGATGGAGTCAAATGATTAAATCCACAATAATCACTGTGGGGAGTCACTTGAGAGATATATCAATCAAGAGGAAGCTCCGTGGTCAGCATTTTTAAGATAAAAAATGAATACAAATAACAAGTGTGGTCAGGAAACAACTGCAATGGGGAAAGAAGAAAACAGAGGGACTAAAGGGAGAGATTTGCCATTACTCACAAGTAGGTAATGCTTTAGATATCAGCCATGCGATGCTCTCTGAAAAGCAGCAAGGGATCTCACAAGTTTCCATCCAGCCTGACAAACTCAGTCTTTCTACAGACTTTACAATTGGTATAAAAACCAAGAGTGACAAAAATATCCAGTTTATTTGGTTAACCTTCAGGATTAGGAGGAATGTTTGTATTACAGTATTTAAAGACAGATTTTACCTCTCTCCAGCTATAGAATGACATGCATCAAGGATTTTTGTGAAATTTTTTTTTTTTTTTTTAATAGGATGATATTGGTAATTAATTACCTCCTCCTTTTTGAGAGGAGGAGAAAGTCTTGCATGTACTGTGAGCAAGCACCCACATAGCAAAGTTTATCATTTTTGGAAATAATCACTGCTAATTCCTTGCACCTCATAAAGCTCTTGGTCTTTCAGGGTGCCAGCTGACTTCAACTTCCATTGACTTTAGGGAGTACAGGTTTACACTCAGCACCACACAAGCTCAAAATTATGATTACCAAACAGAAATAACACGTGTAATAGACTGCTTAAAGTAATCATGCGAGAGAATCTCATTCCTGGGAATTACCAGATTTACCTATGCAAGGGTGTCAGATTTTTGCCTCCCTGCCCCAGTTTTGACAGAAGA
>NW_009619157.1:54312-62332 GCF_000690535.1 Cariama cristata | reverse complement strand
CCTATTCTCATCTTTACCCTCTTTCATGGTTGTCACCACTCCCTGTGTCCAGCAACAGCCACGCGGACATGCAGTTGTAAGTGTTTGCATTTCCAGAGCTGGAATCGGACCTGACATGCAGGCACACTAAGGCTGACTTTAAGTTGGATAACAGTGGCAAAAAGTTCTTCCTAGCCTTTGTAAGGATGTTCAGGACTTAAATGCAAATTAATTTTTCCAGCTTGGAACATCTGAGCAGAATACCTAATTTAGGAGAATAGTCATTTTGTACTCCCTCAGTAGTAAATGCAGATAGGCAGACACCTCCAGAAAATTAGCAGATTGGAGACTGAGTCATACTCCGGGGGTGTTTGTCTCTCCAGCAACATAAAGGAAACCAAGGGTTTCAGTCCTAACTGGCACGGCGGTGACTACCTGAGTAATATCTCCAGTAAGTCAGGACAGACGTAGGCTGCGATGCAGAGGGTCGAGATTAACTCACCCTGCAGCTGGGAGGGGCTGAACTCTGTCCCTGGGGTTTAACTGCTGTGGTATCAGAGATATCAGCATAAGGTGGTCCTAGATGGGTCTGTCCTGACCAGGGCATGCTTTCTCAAAGACTCAAACAGCATAAAAAGCAACATTTTCATTACATCCCTGTGATGGAGTTTCAGAGAAAACAATTGAGCAGACTGCAAAAGATGGAAATTACTTTGTGAGAAGTTCTTAATTGTTTTTATTTCCAACCTTCAGCAACACTTACGTTTGTTCTCTTAGTATTTTAGTTGCCTGTTTTACAGGGTTTTTCAAAAAGTATTGTACATGGGAAATGAGGTGGCTGTGAGCAGCGATAAGGAAATACAGCTTTATCTTAAGGTACCAATCCCAACATAGTAGAAACTGACTTTTACTGTTCTGCTGTGTTTGTGAAGAAAAAGCTGAATTTTGCCTTTCAGTTCTCTGCAGGGAGGTTTCCACCAGAGCTGGCCAAGAACCAACCAAAACCTCAAAAACATCTACTCGCATTTGCAGTCAGACATACAGCTGAGGGATTCTTGCATCATTGTTTCTGTGGATTTTGATAATGGTAAAGTGGCAGTATTCACTTATCCCATTTCTATTTTTTTTGCTGTTGTTGTTTAACAGAGAAAACATCTTTTAATGTTACTACCACTGGGTCATTCCCCACACATTCATCCAATCACAAATAGATACCACACACAAGGGGAACTTTTAGTGACTACAAGTTGTGTTGGTCATATGCTACTGATTTTAATGGAGTCAAAAGGTCCCCACTGAATGCTACACCTTACAAAACAGCTCAAAAAGAATAAATTAGGTAAACACCAGACTACCAAGGTAAGTACACTCTTCCTACTATACTCCCCTATCCCAGCTCTACAAGGACTTTCACAGACCTTAGCTTGAAAGAATAACAACACCCTCTAGGAGAATAAAATTGATTCTCTTCCTAACTATCTTTGTTCAGTACGAAAAGCAATATTTTCTTCTCTAGAAGGCAAAAATCAGGCAACACTGAGTTTGGTGTCTCTCTTGCACATTTCCCACCTTCGCCCCAGTCATTGTCCAGAAGAGTATGAGCATGTCCAGTAGCCTGTGCCTGCCAGGTATGGACGTGCACATGACAGTGTTTTTATAACAGTTTGAATAAAAATCCTCTTATACCACAAAGCTGGTAACTTGCCACAGAAGAAGAAAAGCCACTTTTTACAGAAGCTCTTGCTTCTTGTTTAAATGAGCTACCACTACACAGTTATGGAATTGGTGCAACTATAGAGCACATATAATTAATAATACATCACAAATAATTGGTGATGCAGTAAAACAGTAGCAGAAGTCCAGGGGGATCTGAAGGACTGCTAACAAAGCAATACACTTTGTGATTCAGCAAGAAGGAATTAATGAATTCAAGTCTGAAATAGAAATGTGGTCAGACAGCATTAAGAAAAGTTTGATCTTCCTTTTTTGTGTAATGGCAAACGCTCTATAAATGCACAAAAACTTTAGCAGTATAAAACTTTGTTGTGTGATTCAGTAGAGAAACCAAAGTTTAAAACTTTTGTGAATTTTACTGAAAATTTTACATATTATTTTGCAAATAGATTCCTAGCTAGTGCCAGGCTTCCATTCACAGAAGCATCCTAGCCTAACTCAAGACATTTCTAAGAGACCATGGCTCTAAAGCTGATGGAAACCAGAGACAATTATTTGCCCTGTATAATGGAACACGGCCCCTTTGTCAAGGCTTTTACATACTATGGCAATACAAACAGTAAATAATAATAATAGACTCAGCTTGATTTAAGTAAACTCTATTTTCCTAGATTTTATTCTTCAATAACTAACTGAGGTGTTACAATGACAATCATAGAATCATTATGGTTGGAAGAGACCTCAAAGATCATCAAGTCCAACTGTATACCTGATGCCACCATGCCCACTAAACTATGTCTTGAAGTTCCACATCTAAATGTTTTTTGAACACCTCCACGGATGGTGAGTCCACCACCTCCCTGGGGAGCCTGTTCCAATGCCTAACGACTCTTACAGTGAAGAAGTTCTTCCTAATATCCAACCTGAACCTCCCCTGGCACAACTTGAGACCGTTTCCTCTTGTCCTATCGCTAGTTACGGGGGAGGAGACCAACCCCCACCTCGCTACAACCTCCTTTCAGGTAGTTGTAGAGGGTGATAAGGTCTCCCCTCAGCCTCCTCTTCTCCAGGCTAAACAACCCCAGCTCCCTCAGCCAACAATCTTAATCTTTGCATTGCTAGTTTTGGAAAATTCATAACTATGTTAAGCACTATTTTCCATTTGATATTTCCAGAAGATGTATAATAGATTTGTAGCATCATTTAGTAAATAAATTCATTACGCTTTTCATTAAACTGTACTAAAGGGAAGAGGGAACCTTTCTCTATTATTGATTCTTACGGGCAGTCTAGCGTTAAATTTTGATGTAGTTTTTAAAAAAATGTATTATTGATTGCGCACTGCAGAGTACAGTATAGTGCTCATCCAACTCATATATTATTGATTAAAACACTCAACAGTTCTAACCTTTCACTCAGTGCTCCAAGGTAATTTTTTTCATGAGAATGTCAAGGTAATATGCTTACAGATTGTACTTCCCAGGGAGTTTGGACAACTCATGAGGCAGCTACCAGAGTTGTTTTAAAACGCTTTGTTGATAATCTTAGAGTCCACACATTCAAAGAAGGGATTAGTTAGGGTAGAAAGACACTTTGCATCTCACTTGTATGTTATGTGGAAGATGTACCTGATGGAGCACACAATCTACTAGCCGACAGAAACTTTGCAACTGGTTAGGCACACAGGTATCAAACATGGGTCTGCAAATACCAGTCTACATGCTAAATACGAAAGCAAAAGTTGCCTGACTTTGCCATTGCTACGCCTGGAACAAGAGTAGAATGAAAAGGGGATTTACAACTCAGGAAATATCTCTAGGATCAGCACTTCGATGGCTATTCCCAAAGTCTGAAGCATGTTATGCACCAGCAATTTGTCAGAGCTGAAATTGAAAGTATGATCAGCACAAATGAGGTCAGATCCTGTGGTTGGCTCCGCACTGCTGGATTCTTACACCATACAGATTTCTCTTCTGAGCCATGATTGGATTTTGCACACTGCATATATCTCCTTTACAGAAATATTTAAAATGAATTATATATATATTTATTATATTTGGTACAAGGAGATAAAATACTGGATGATGAAATTTAAAACACGGAGTTACTACAGAGAATCTCTTCCTGAAGTGGTCTCAGGCTTAGAAGAGGAAGCGGACAGGAATGTGACTTTTCTGTCCTGTGATCTGTTAGCAGAAAAACCATCTCCTATCCATAGATAATCAGTGGATATATATTTAACAAAAAATCCTTTCCACAGTGATTAACACCTTACTCACAGAAATCCAACTGGAATAATCTAGTCTGCCATTATAATAAAAATCTAGCTCTACATAAGAACAGAAGTGACAAAACCAGCATCACCAGGGTGATGGCTACTTGACAGATTTCACAGAATGATTAATCCAATGAAAAAAAACTGAGCATTGAAGAATTGATGAAGAAGTCATTTTCTTGAGTGTATCAATTCACAAATGTCTCTAAACAGGCTAGCAGCCCACTCGCAAAAAGACTATAGACTATTTGTCATCATATATATCATGAATGATGTGAGCATTTTAAAATAAACTGAAAACTATTCTTTTCAATTCATTTGCCTTAGTAGGAATTCAAAAGATAAGTCTATCACAAAAACCAAGTTAGAAATCCTTAAAATGCAACTTTAAAAATGTCTTTTGTCTACATTTGATACATGACTTTTGTGTTGGTGAAACAATGTGAAAAACCAGGACCCCCCCCAAACAAACAAACAAACAAACAAACAAACAAACAAACAACAAACTCCAAACAAAAAAATCCCCACGATTTCCCAAGTACCAGGCCAGCACCACAAATCATCTATCTCACCACAGACTCGCCAGCAGGGTTTGACTTGCATGGATTGCTTTGCCATTTGGAACAGATTACTCAGATGCAGGACAAAATAACAAATGACTCTGCAGATGCAGTATAAAGTAAAATTAGAAAATTCATTGAAGTTAATCTGCTCCATGGCCTGGCTGCAAACCATCACAACCAATCGCACATCTGGTAATGATTTTGGAGTGAGTCCTCTGGCATTCAGTGATCCTTCCTCTTTGCTTAGAGTTGTTGAGGCACATCTGGAGTGCTGGGCCCGTTCCTGGGCTTCCCAATACAAGAGAGACATGGACATACCGGAGCGAGTCCAGCAAAAGGACATTAAGGTAATTAAGGGAGTACAGCATCTCTCATATGAGGAAAGTCTGAGAGCTGGGACCACTCAACCTGGAGAACAGAAGGGTTGGGAGGGTCTCATTAATGTGCATGAATAGCTGATATGAGAGTGTAAAGAAGACTGAACCAGACTGTGGTTGGTGGTGCCCAGTGAGAGGACAAGAAGCAGCAGGCACACACTGAAACACAGGAGGTTCTGTTCAAACATGAGAAAAAAAAACCCTTTTCACTGTGAAGGTTGTCAAACACCAGAATGGGTTGCCCAGAGAGGCTGTGGAGTCTTCATCCTTGGAGATACTCAAAACCTGTCTGGACCTTGCCCTACGTAGCCTATCCTAGCCATCCCTAGACAATTTTCTGAGATCCCTTGCAGCCTCAAAGATTTTGTTATCCTGTGATTTCACAGTTCAAGCAAGCAGTACTGAAGATGCTGAGGCAGGCAGAATGGAAAGAGAGGGGCAAAAGGAGAATCAGACAACGAAAATAAAACATTTAAGAGTCCATTTCTTCCTTTACACTGATGTAAAACAGGGCAATCCCAGTAAGCACAGGGCAGCTGTACTGCTGCAGCAAGCAGAGCAGATGCAAGCTCTGAAAGATTAACCAGCTCCTGGAGCAGCAAATTAATACCTGTACTGACTGATCTGCAATTCCTGCTTGCTTCAATGACCAGGTACCCAAAGACCCACATTCCCTTGGACTCCATGTTTCTAGACATGTCTGGAGAGGCAGTGGAAGCACCTGAACAGAGAAGACAGTGATCCAAGATATGGGCAGCCCTCCTGCCTACTGCATGCCTAGTTCAGCTGTGTAGTTCAGAGGCTGCATTAAGTGCTGAGTGCAGAGGCCTCCCGAGAGGTTACTGTCTCATCCAGCCTATTATCACTTTTCTTTTTCCACCTCTCAGGTTTTCATTTCTTTTTGCCTAAAATTATGCTTAAAGAACCCCCGTGTCCTGCTTGGAAGCACACCCTTGCACTGCAACAAGAGATGTACATCACTGCAGCTGCTGGGCTTTGACCAAGTACCTATTTTAAAGTTAGGAGGGAATTTTGCCAACCAGCTATCAGGACTGGCTTTTCACCCCTCTGCTTCTCATGCGTCAGAGAGGCACTGCTGTGTTAGAAGCAGCGGGATAGCGCAGGTTGCCGTAAGACAGGTAAGAAAGTTGCTGCCCATAGCTTGCAACCTGATGTAGTGTAAACCTGAATGGAACAACTGCCAGAGACAGGCAATAGTGGGGCTGCTCTGGCCACTGTAGAAAGGGGGAGACTTGAGACATTTCCATAAGGAGATTTATCTACTCTGGTTCCTTCTGCCTCCCCAGCCCCTTGCACACCCAGGGAGGCAGCAAGGGAAGGGCAAATCCATCTCACACAACTTGCTGAAATCAGCTTTTAACCTCACTGGGACCAAATCGCTGGGCTCGGCATGGGCGTATACATACAAATAAAGATGATGTAACTAGAGTGGCAGGACGTGCACATGCCCCATCTGCCAAGTGGCTGTTTCCCCCTACTCAGTCCCAGTCAAGCTACGGGGAAACAGGAGCTGCAAGCAACTGGATAAAATGGGACTGAGTAGCCATACAATGGCACTGTGAGTGCATCTCCAAACCAACGAGGAAAACTTCAGTGAAACATGCATTGAGACAACCAACAAAACTACCTACAATATTATTTCCCATAGTGAGCTCAGACCATCCTCCCACTCCCTTTCATCTCAACCGTAATAAAGAGATGTCAGATTTACAGGATCATCTCTCCTGCCTCTGCGTCAGTGAAACTGTACTAGATTTTGCAAGTGAATCTCCCAGATAAGAAATGTAAATCAATTTGTCTCTTCTTCTTCATTGTGCCAGTACCCAAAATATGTTCTCTGGGATTAAGCAAAGGATTGGCAGGCTGCATGAAAGCTGTGGGGGAGGAGGGAGGGGGCAGAAAGGGTGAAATAAGGGGTAAAGAGAGGAATCTGCAAACCCAAATCAGTTTGTGGGAATGAACAGTGCTTCATTTCCTTACAACATCTTGGAATGGAGATCAAAAAGCAACTGCTGGGTGAACACTGACAGTAACATAAAGCAGCAGCTACCACCTGAAATACCCAAGTGGCATTTGCACTGCTCTTACTTTATTTTTCAATAGTAAAATCTCCTTTTTGTGATTCATTACCGTTCCTTGAAGTTTGAAGTATTTTCACTCTAACAGTCACCGAGGAAGTCTTTCACAAGAAGAAAGAGAACAGGATCCAAAGGAGAAGCAGAGCAAGGGATTCACATATACTTCCAGATTATGTTTTTCTAAATATATATATGAAAAAAAAAAAAAAAAAAGAAAAAACCCAAACCACTTATCTCCTCTGAAACAGTTTCTGCTTTCTGCTCATTTGTCTTGCAAGACAGTAGGACAGCTTCCTCTTACTGAAGGTGTTTAGTGGCTCCAGACATCTCAAAAACCAAATGTGATGCACCAGCCCAGACCACTGCTTTGCTTGTTGTGCAATCTGGTACGGCCAAAGAAATGACATCACCTAACACAAACTAAGAACTTAACTAAACAAGGTCAGAGTGATGCTTAAGTGAACTGCAAAAGGCACTCTCACTCTTCTGCTCACCATCCCTTTCTTCTAGAACAAATCAGAACCAGCTGAGATCCTAAAAGCCTTATTTATTGTCAGTTATTCACTGCTACTGTACTGTGGCATCGAGAATTACTAGTCCAGGGGGTTATTTCATTACAACCTTGTATAAGTATTTAACAAGAGAAACAATATAGCTGGAATCCAATAACAGAAAGATGTTGGAACAATTTTGATCTTGAAAAGCAATAGGTAAACGTTTTGTCTGAGGAGGCTGGTAGAAGAGAAGCAAGGCAATGGGGTTGTTTTCAGTTTGCAGCATCTAACATTCCCATGCATAACTTATCTTTTCCCTTCTTTTACTTTCTGTGAGAACCACTATAGCTTCCCCCTCTTCTGGAAACCTGTGCAGTGAGGACATGACAGAATCTCCCAGTAAAACATGAAGCACACACAAGCAGCTTAGAAATTATTGCTAGAAAAACACAGGTATAAAACAGTTTTTAACATCCATTGCTTCCTTAAGCAAAATGAAATCATTGCAAGATTGCATGAAATCAAAGCAAGATTTCTGATTGGCATGAGCCTGCACGGT
>NW_009619157.1:46027-54281 GCF_000690535.1 Cariama cristata | reverse complement strand
GGAATGGTGATTTTTATATACTCATGAAACCAGTTTTACATCTACAATCACAACAGAAGCTTGTCATATTAAAACTGTCACTTCTTCCATCTCCCCACCCTTCCCAAATGTCTGCTTTAGGGAACAGGTCAGACTTCCTTGGTCAGCTTGACCGCCTTAGTCTGTATCTCCGACCAGTTTCCCATCATACCTAAATCCTTGGTGTTCATAACTTCCATGAAAACTAGGGGGAAGGTGGAGAAAAAAAAAACAAAAACAACCAATCAGAACTACCTAGAGCAGCATTAGCATCCCAACTGCCTTAATGACAAGATACAAAACACTAGGGTTAAGAGAATGTATACACATCGGAGACATAGCTACAGTGATAAGCTAGCTTGCTTCTATCCCACACTGTAACTCTGGGGAAAGTCTGAACACCAGGGGAATAGGAAAATTCTCCTTTTATTTCCCAGCGTAAAATACCTGTGGGAAGTTTTACTGGCTACTGACAACCATCCCACAGGTTTGGAAGGCCAGGAGCACTGCAGACGGTGGCAGCCTGGGTGCTAGCTGGGCAGGGTGAAGATAGCAAAGATAATGGACTGATTGGGCTACATCTGCCTTCAGCTGCCAGCACCCAAAGCTATGAGCAACACAATAGTCAGAAAGACTATGAGCATTAAATATGATTTACACTTGCACTTACTGGCAAATTCATTACATGACTCCTCCAGTCCAATTCAACAGCAGCTGCTGACTGATTTGCATGCACCACCACTGAGTCCATGATTACTGCTGACATGACACGAGCTGTATAAAGGGCTCTTTCAGGAAAGGACTGTGCAAGCTGAATAAAGGCAGTTGGATTTTATTCTAAAGAAAATGCTGTGCATCAAGTCTATTAGATTCGCATTGCACAAGAATTACTCCAAATAACAGCTGAATCTTTAATGCTGCTGCTGAAAAAAAAAAAAAATAAAAAAAATATTTCTACCAAACAGGAAGGTAAGACCAAGTGAGATGGTAATGGAGATCTATTTTTATTAATCAGGATTCAGAGGGCAAACCACAGGTTTTACTAAAATGTAGCCTATTAAAATAATTTTCCAATCAAACAATTCGTTGTATTTACCCAGCATTGCAAAGGTGCCTGCTAGGTCAGCCCAGCCTGCAAAAGAGACGTTTTTAAATCTGCTAACTAGTCCAGGCTGTCAAAAAAAGCTTTGCACCTAATCTAACATCTTTTGAAATAAACGAGTACAATCCTGAACCCACTGAAGTGGATAGCAAAACTATTAGCCATGCTGGGCCAGGACTTTCATCCGTTTTTAAACACTATGGTAAGCAAATACTCCTGTCAGATACAGAGTGCTCCAGAGAAGCAGTAAGAATGAGCACAGCTCTCTCACAGCTGCACAGTGCAACATGCAGTGGAGACAGCCCCAACCCCTAAGGGAGGAAAAAGCCAACCACAATACAAAATGGTTAGCTTTTAAGCAGTCAAATTAAATAATGCAGATTTAGGGCTAATTTGGCAACATCCCTAGGCTGTAAAAGCCCATATGGGAGCTTTGAATTTGGAAGAGTTCTTGATAGAATTTATAGGGAAGAGAGACATATAAATATCTCAATGACTCAAAATGACCTTTTGGATGGGCAACACCACTGAACAACTAAGCAAAGGAAAATTCTCACAGTTATATTAAATGCTACTGTGGCATTAACAGCAATTTTTCTGCAGATACCTAAGTTAAAACAAAGTATACCCCAAAAGGGTGAACACAGATATTTACCATGTCCTTGCTGAGATGTTCTCTTAAATATACAAGGCGAGACTGTAGATGAAGGAATTTGAGAGAAGCCACTGCAGTCAATTCACTTCTGACAAAAGCCAAGTAGGAAGCAAAAGAAGACATACTCTGTTCAGAAGAGGCCAAATAAGCCTCTTACAACAGAGACAACTTGCAAAATATTAGTCTGATTTTTTGGCTGCTTGTTTTGCTGTAGTCTCCACTCAGAAACCCATGAGAGCATGGGCATTCAGGATGAACGGGAGGAAAGAAGGATAGAATCAATATCTTAACACGGTATTTTAATTCCAGGCCAGTACTCTAAACAGGCACAAATCTCAACCAACTCTAAATACTTAAAAATCAGCACATATTTAGCCTAAACAAACTAATCACTGTCAGGGATTAATTGGGATGAATTGCCTTCAAGAAATGCTTGTCTGACTACAGACTGGAGAAATACTCTATAATAAATCCCTGTGTTTTAAATAAATTGTCTTCAGGGTTATACTGGCACAATCTGTTGGGGAAGAAAACCAGCAGCTGCTGTGAGCACTTCCATCCAGGCAAGCATCAGCAGATCCGTGGCCTCAGATAAGCCACTATCAAGAGTGTCAAGAGGAAACAACTTCTGATATTATAGCTCCTCAAGGCCATTCGTGGCAAGATTTGGTACAGAACTATCAGCCAGTTTTATCATCAGGGGAAATGAGGTATTGACTATGGGAAGGCTGATATGGTGCTGGTAGAAAAAGAAGACTCCTGACCACCAGTCCCGTGTCCAAGTTGTCCTTTTTATAGGATAGCTCAAGAACGAAAAAATAAACCAAACCCAAAGATACATAAAAATCTTAAAATTTTCATCAAATCAGCGGTGGGATTTAAAATAAAAAACCACAGAATTTCATGTATTCCCTTCTCCCCAGTCTTTTCATTATTCATACCCAACATCAGAGAAGAGGGAGAGCTAAACATTCAGAAGCTGAAAAGGTCAACACGGACAGTAGCCTGCAGGAAATTTAAAGGGATTTCTTGCTCTCCTTCTGCTGGAAATACAGACACTAGGACCCCATCCAACAGGAAGGACATCTGGGCTAAAGAACATAGGCATATGGATTGATCTATGCCAGTACAGGCACTGCCAGTGATGAAAAACAGCTAAAGAGAAAGCAGAAGAATATGAACTGGTTTGTACTGTCCATAAAGATATACCCCAGGAAACTAACTTTTTTGCTGTTGTCTCTCTCACCTAACACAGTAAGTATGGGAACACAAGTCCTTTTTCACAGACTGGCACACATGGGACGCTTATGGTCCAGAGGGTCTTGATACCTTCGGCACTAGTGAGCTCAGAAAACATGACGAAAAGCAAAGTAGGGACACTCAGCATAGTGGGTTTGAGCTTGACTGCCCTTCCAGAGCTCAACCAAATTAAACAAAAGCAGAATTAAGACAGTATTCCTAGCAGTTCAGTCTTTTGACTCTTCCCCTTTTGCCTATTTTTCCTTTTCTAAAAGGAAAAATTCTTAACTTAGAAAAAAAGAAACCCTTGTTCAATGCTCAACGCACTGCTACCCACTCTGCTAACACATTACACCTCCTGTATCCTCCTGAGAGTCTGTTTCAAAATTCAGACAAGCATCTTCTGGCAATGCCAGCACTCACAAAACCATGAGTCAGGCATTAAAATCTATCGGATTTTTAATACCATATATTAATGGATTTCTATTCCAATATGGATTTATTTTGTTTCAGTTGTTAAGCTGCTTAGAAAATATATCTTCAAGTTCATCGCCTTAACTAGGAGATGGAAAACTGACTCAACATTTGACATCAAGTTTGGCCAGACTAGGAAAGGACCCATAACACTCAATAAAAGTCATAGCAGTGGGTCGTGATGGTTGCTTAGTGTAAGGGGTTCTCAGTCACTTCTAGCAGCTAGGCAGCTTCAGGTCTAACTTACAACCTTTTTGAGGTTGTAACGTGCCTGTGCCTTTTGCTGAAGGACTTTCCTGCCTATCTCAGCATTAAGATAATGAAAAGTTATACATAGCCCACCAATTACTTATGCATTCTCTATTAATATTTCAAGGTTTGTGTGCATAAATAAACCAAATTAATTAGAAACTTGCAATCTTTTTTTCCCCCCTCAATATTTTCCTTTGATATGAGTCCTACTTAGAGACTCTCACGTGTAGATCTTTATTTGGCTGCCATAAATCATTCAACGTGATGTTTCAGCAAATGGAATCGCTTTCTCCTTACGTCCAGTAGTATCAAATACACACATTCAGAAACCATCCACAGACATTTGGCTTGGCAGACCTGCCAGTGCAGTACCAGAGCTTTAGCAGGGAAAATTCATCACTTGGTCACTAGCACCCACAACAAAGACCAAGAGTCATTGTAGTTATACTAGATACCATGATGGAAAGCAGATGCAAAGGTGTGGCTGTAGGACACTAGCACCTCTTTGGTAATTATGTACTTCTATCTGGTAATTGGCATCTTTCATACGTACACAGCTCACCACTATTTGATTCACAAAGACATAATTAAAGCATAATCTACTGACAAAGAAAGGGCCAAATGAGTCACACAAGTGAAGGCACTTATGTTACTACCTTCTCTCTGCACTAACTATATCTCTGCCTCTTTCTTTTTTTATTCTCAAAGAAAATTGTTTTTATTCTTTTACTTTGTTTCTGTGCTTCCCCACACTCAATTTTTTTCTTCTAATCTTTTCCCTTTTCTCTTTTTACATCTTGTATCTGTAATTACCAGTCCTTAATGAATTCATATAGATCAGTATCTAGCCATGCATAGCACACTCACTGTGTTCCAAGTCAAATTGATAGAATTTGTTTGGACTCTGTACCTACTCCATAATTCTCCTTCACCCCAGGACTTGCATTTTGTCCCCCATAAGCCTACTAGGAATTACTTTAGAGCTCTTCTCCAGGTGTTAGACACATCGTACTATGGTCTGTCCCCACATAGTCTTTTGCAGTGCAGAAATACACAGTTACTACTGTTTCAGCATGAACTTCCTGTCCTCTTTCTATCTCTGTTTTGATAAGCCTTAGCCACTGAGGGCCCAGTCCTTAGCTCTTCCCTTGGATTATCAGTTGCTGCTTCTTCCCATTTTCTTTTTCTCCAGCAGCTGAGTACATCTAGCTCTTTCCAATTCCTTTTAGCATCTTTGCTTATCTTACCTATTCAGGTAAGAACAAAACTCTTTTTCTTCTTACTTCCATTTATTTACACCCTTCAAGCCTCCCTAGAAGACCCCTTTTCTGGCAAGTCACCTTTGTTGGGGAGCAGCAGGAGCGGGTCTACCCCAAGAACAACCTCTCACCACCAGGCACAGTCCCCACAGTACCTGAGCAGAGTTGACACAGCAGGGCCAGCAACAGTCACACCCTCAGCAGACACAACAAGAGAATGAGTCAGGTCCCAGGTCAATCCAAGAAATCCACACAGCAACTCAGACCAGGCTGGAGACAAAAACCCCACAGCACTGCCCAAGCCCTGAGCTCAACAGGAACACCTGGGCCATGAGCAGGGAGCAGAGGATCCAGGTGCAGCTGCTCAGGGCAATTAAAGCCCATTAGTGCCCTCAGGGCCCTGGCCATTTACAAAGCAACCAAAGTTTGTTTGAAGTTGTTTCTGACAATGTATATATGATCAAGTACCATACCCACTGCACAGTGGCAGTGACACCTCTGAGTTATGCAGCTTGGGAAGAATTCATTTCTAAATTACAACCATTGATCACTAGCTGTAATGTTTTCAATTTAAAATTTAATCAATAAAAGGGGGAAGTACAAAGTTTGATTAAATTGGGTCAATAAAGGCAAACATCAAGAGTTTCATTAAACTCCCTCAAAAAGTGACATTTTTGAGAATATTATGTTTTCAGAAGGTTTGCCAAACAATTTTTCTTTCTGACAACACATTTCAAAAAATGACAGTGCTTTATTATACCACTCTTTGAAGAGAATATAAGCAGTCCCCTCTGGTGAGCCTTCACACTAAGAGTATGTAAATTGCAAAGTATATAGACTATCTTCATGAGCATTCAGCCTACAGAAATGCCTATCCATGCTTATTTTTTTTTCCTCACATAGGCTTTCACTGGGGCAACTGATTGAGGACAGCCAGAGATGCCAGCCTCTCCAGCTAGAGTGATAAGTAGAGCACTTCTTACATTTCTAAGAGCTTGTTGCTGTCAGTGTGTTAGTCTCTATAGCTCTGGACAATTGCTATTAAATTAGATGAACTATCTAGTCTATCATCCTTTTTGGAAATTTATTAAATAATATCTCCATTTTTAGAATATAAAGGTTAATATTACAATTAACTTTTCATCAAAAAAATAACTGTGAATTCACTGTAAGGGGAAAAACTACGCCTAAGTATTTCCCAAGCCTTACTCCTTGTTGCTATTCATCTTTTCTGTTTGCAGGCTTATACATTCTCCCTTTTTTCCCATTTCTCCCCCTGAAATACCATTAACTGTTTCTTTTTTCTTCTTTGTAAATGAACTCTGTCCAGCCCTGTTCAGTAACTCCATGCTACTTGTCTTTTAGCCTGTTCCAACTGCAAAATTCTCTCCCGTGATCTTCCCTTTCTTTCCCCAAAGTGATACTTCTTTCCTAACCAACCTTCCACAAAGCTCCCATCTCTCCCCCTCATAACCCCTGCCTTCCCTCTCACTTTGCTTTCTCTCACTCAGGTACTCTTCCCTACTGCACACCTGGAGAGGCAACACCTCCCTCTGACATCTTTCCCAGGGGGAAATACATGGCAATATGCCTGTAGAATGGTCATTAACCATATTTTTCTGCATTAGAAACACTAAAAATGAAGACTAAAATCTTGTGAAGACAGAGTGTACAGCATTGTTTATCAGTAGTCATTTTTATCCCAAGAAGTTTGGCCACTCTATGTAGAAAAGTGCTCTGCAGTTCTTACATTCAGGATTTGTCAGTGTTTAATAACACTGCACAGGAATGAATCTGAGATGAAGTTTTAATGGTTCTCCACAGATTTTAGCAGTTTCCAGCTAGAATAATTGCATAAATGGAGTTATGAAAGGGAAATGCAGAGTTTATGTCTTTGCAGGAGAAAGATTTTTTCTAGCTTAGGAGGGCCTAAGGGCCCTCCATCCTAAGGCCCTCCACTTTCATTTGCTTCATTTTCTCCCCAAGTAATTTACATCCATGTAGTTTTATATTCTGCCTCCAAAGTGTTTTGGTGATATTATGTTGAATTTGTCTGAGTACAGGTGAGTGTGATGCACAATTATAACTCTGCCCTTTGCCTGAGCTAGGAGACTGAAATGTAAGGATCAAAAATAACTGTAGAAAGATATTGGATGTAACTACACTGGGTAATCATTTTAAATTATTGTTCCCTTTTTCAGGCATTTCATGGGTGAATTTATAAGAAAAATAGGGTGTAAGTAGGATGTTTCTCTTATGGTGCTGAGTATGCAGGCATCCATGTGATTCACCATCAGTTATGTATCTTTGAATTCCCTCTTCTCCTCTTTCAACCACAGCTGCATCCCGCCTGAGACTGCAGCTTCTCCAAGACAGTGCATTAAGCAAGAGGGTATAAACAGAACTCAGCAGAAGAGTTTCTTCTAACCTGTATCTCTGCAAAATTCCTGATTTGTTAAATCAAAAGGAAAAAGCAGAGCCACCACCACATCAAAATATTTCTTAAAACATATGTCCCCTCAAGATTTAGATTATTTGGCCATGAACATCAGTCTTAAGTGGGAAAGTAGATACTTTAAAAACAGAATTGTAGAAATCCATTTAAGGAAAAGAGGTCTGCCAGTTAAATACAGAATGTAGTTGACTAAGTATCATTATCGTCTTTATAGCCTCCTGTTTAAACATCAATAGCTAGGGTTGCCTTTGCCCAGAAGCAAAAAACTGAGAAAGTTGCATAGATATCCTAATGTAAATTTTCGGAGTTCATTAAACATGAATGAGAAAGGAAATGTCTGAAAAAAAAATTCTCAACCATTATAGAAATTAATTTACTAGGATTTACACTGACAGAGCAGTAAAACATTGAAATTAACTACCTCATGGATTATCCCAGTGTAACTTCTTAAATGCTAATTCAGTTAGGGCAACCTCAACTATCAGAAAACCCAAATTTTCATGGGGTTCATTTTTTTAACTACTTTCTCTGGCTACTAATAGACCTGTTATGCATGCTAACAACATTTGGTCCCTTGTAGGGAGCAAGGCTCTTGTATCCAGTGTGCAGGATTATGCAATATAACTCAAATGATGGATCTCAAAAGTTACTGAAGTTTGTCAGCATTCTCAAAGCCAACCCCCACATCCTTTAGCTTCTGAGGTGGTTCCAGTTTAATGGTCTCCACTCCTCCGGAGGGAAAAAATTGCAAATTCAAAGCAGGCCGTTTTCAGTGCATGGTGTAAGTGACCATGGCTTGT
>NW_009619157.1:29527-45996 GCF_000690535.1 Cariama cristata | reverse complement strand
TCCTGCTGCTGAAGGAGAGTGAGCCCCTGTGTCGTGATGAGTGCTCTCCCAAAGAGCTCATGTGCAGTAAGGCACCGGCTCCCTGGGTGCCGACACGCTGTCCCATGAAGCTGATAATCAGGACCCAGGTCACAGACTTTTCCGTCAACGGCAGTGCTAACGCAAGCTGCTTCTGTCATCTCCCTCGCCTCTAGCCTCTGATTCCTGTCCCAGCCCATGCAAGTACGATCCAATGAGCGAGATCAGGTTTCTTTTTATCCTGGATCCTTTCCCCAGCTTCGTTCACCATGTGGCCCTGCAAATGGCTGTCCTGGCAGAGTGCAGCAGCTAGAGCAGGGGTTGGGTTTCGGGTCAGGTTGGTGCCCATGCCAGCACCACCACCAGCCCAGCAAAGGCTCCACTGCACTGCAGCCGGCTGCCCAGAGCTGATGGGAGGCACGGTGGGAAGGCTGATCCCCTTGAGATGTTCCTTGAGTTTCCTGCTGTAGCTCCCTTTGTCCCAGAAATGTTGGTGGCCACTAGAGAGAAGGTAGCTTATGGCTAGGGTAACGACACAACATTGCAGATACCTGATGGTGGCAGCATCTGGCCCCATTTGGGACCCTTTCTCCCATGGAAACAGGGTGAGAAGAGGCCAGAAGCAGAGACAGGAGCTGGTGCTTCTGACTCCTAGCACTCCCAGGCTTGAATCTGGTTTTTTGGGCTCTTATACAGGCAGCAGCCAATCCATACCCCTCTGCCCCAGCAGTCGCAGCTTGGATGACCTGCCTGCACATACAGCCAGTGCCACTGCCACCAGCCTGCACTAAGACCCATCCCCATCCTGCTTGGAAAGATGCTCTGTCTATCTGTGCTGTGCTTGCCTACTGGAGAGCAGACAGACAGACAATGGACAGAGGAAGACAATCATCCAGAGGAGAATGAGCAAGGATTTTTAGACTTCAGTTAGATGTTCAGCAATGTATTAAAATGTAGAAAAATGGCATTTACAGCCTCATTAATTGTATTGTGTAATTTGAGTGGCATGAAGTGAATCAATAATAATATGGCTGGTTTATTCTGTTTCCTTTTTTTGTTCTGACTGAAACTTTTCAGCATTAAGAAGAATTTTAGTACTGAATAATCTTGTTCTTATTAGGTATTTTTAAATAAATTAATAAATGCATTAGAACTACCAGAGTCTAAAAATCAAATCCACAAAGTCTGTGCAACGTGGTACTTCAAACATTGCTGTTTTACAGTTCTGTGAACCAATAACATCAGAGACAAGCACAGTGAAGCCCATCAGCCGTTTGAGCATATGATGCCTGTTTATAGCCAAAAATGAGGAGATGCCAGCTGAATAGAGGAAACAGAAGTAATGAACAATAACCCTTAGCAGATTTAAAAGGAAAGCCTGTTGAGCAGACCACAAATAGCTCTTATACAACACTCATACACTCCTATTTATCAGAATATATTTAAAACTGATACTTTGAATTCTTAGTTGATTTTATTATGTGATTAATTAAACACGAGCTGTGTACGAATACCTGCAAGCATTCAGTTGCAGTGTTCTACATTAAGTGGCATCTATTTACAGTTAGCAGCAAGCCAAGGGTTTTTTGACCGGCTCAACTAGATTTTATTTTTGTAGAAAAATGCCAGCTCAAGCTGGAAACATTACAAATAAAAACTAAAGGGCCTGGCTCATCTCTCTACTATTTCCAAAATATACCAGGATAACAGTATGAGCTAGATCTCTGCCTTAGCTGCACATTCACAACGTGTACATTTATTCTGGCACTCCTACAAGGTAAAATGGCTCTTGATGAGATTCAAAACATTCGAGTCTCTAGATGGAGGGGTCCTAAGGTGATGATTCCATATCTGAATATCAGACATCTCAATAAAGCAATCCCACCTTATTCCTCACATGTTATCAGCTTTCCTAAGGTCCATCATTCATCATTAACATGAAAGTGGAAAGCAGCTGTTGGTGAAAAGCTATTTTTATCTTCTATTTCACTGTGGGAGGCTACCAGCATAGAGAGCATCCTCAGGTACCCATGGCAGATGGCTTTAAGTCATCTGAACAACTGATCATCACTACAGCTCCCATGAGAGCCAAGTTAATGCATGGTGCAACATGGTCTCTCTTCCCTGACTTAAGAAGCAGCATTTTAATTTTAGCATGTCTCTCTTCTGGTGTATGAGGATCAGAAATGTTTGATGAATATAGGCAATTCATAGGTCTCAGAAAAGTTTATATCCCACAGAAGAAAGAGTCAATGCAATTGAAGCACTACACAGTACTTGCGCACCTCAGAAAATTGTTCCTAAGCCCATTTTAACAAGTGTTACAGAGATAAAGCCAGCATGCAGCTTGAGGACAATATTGTGAATACTCCTTCTTCCACTGCTCTCCACTAGAACTGAAAGAAATAGTGAAAATAAGAAAAATCACAAATATTTTGTTGGAAAGACATCAGGGAGTGTATGACTATTGGGTTGTTATTTAACAATCTCTGTTATTACATAAGTTTGATCTGTTTGCATTCTTCATCTCAATATTCATGTATAATATTCCATTGACAGCAGTTTTTGCACAAAGGCAATGCAGCTGTTGTATCAGCAGAAAATTACATAGACTAGATTTCACATTTCCACATGCAATATTTTTCCCTAAAAGTGTTTTTACACCCAATAAAGAAATGAAAATGACTGCCCTATTTTAAACAATAACAGCCATTCAGTTTTAAACTTGGACTTCAGAATAACTCTTTTTATAATCAACAGCAACCCTTTTAAAATCAGACAAAAGAGTTTGAATTTTTATTATTTCCACACAAAAATTTATGCTGGAACAATATTACTTGAATACATTTGATTCAAAACCTAATTTTCTTGAAACTGTGACACACTTATGCCTATTCAGTCAGCATAAAAAAAGGATCAAAATCCATCAGATAAAAAATTTAATGCATATCTCAAACCTAAAAGTTTCAGAGGTCTTTTTTTTTTTCCAGAATTCCCATGAGTGGAAGCTGTTAAATGCAAACAACTTCCCATGGAGTTCCCAGACAGATTCATCACTTAAACATACCATTTCTTTCCTAAATTTTCCTTTTGCTAGCAAAATATGCTGAAGCCTTACAAAATCCACATGGAGAAGTGATGTGCATTTGTATATCTTTGAACCTTTTACACTTTCCAAATGAGAAGATGTGTATTTAATTTATGTTCTTGATTTTGAGAATTTTTTAAGGGCCTAAAATAGCAATGGCCATGATTGACTTCTGCCTGCCAAATCTGTGAATCACTCTCATTTCCAGTGATAAAAATAGAAAAAAACAAGAGATCAAAAAATACCTCAGGAAATTCCAACTAGTCTCCAACATGCTACCATAAATAAAGGTGTAGGAAAAGAGTCCTTTTCAGAGGTGGCAACTTAGCACTATTAATGCATTACATTCACTGTGATAATCAGTTTCATTGCTATAAAACCTGCTCCATCGTGCAAAAAATACAATAACATAGCATAAAAGTGAATACAGCATAATCAGCTCCAGCTCTAAATCCAGTTTTCAGTTAGATGCTACCCATTCATTTTGGCATCTCAACCGTATTACTGCCATGATCTCTGTCTCCTGCTACAACTTGCTGCTCCTGGAAGCAGAGCCAGGTTCATCCCCCCATGCACCCATACCGCTGGCTGCGGGGGATTTGTAGCTGATGTCCCACAGCCCATTCACACTGGAAGATGGGGTTCACCACACTCTGCTCTGCAATGTCAACATCCTGCCTAGTTTTTGCAGTCACTGGAGGAAGAAAAATCTGTTCTTCTGGTGAATAATTCTATATCCACTTTAGGCATATACCTTTACACGAGATGCATGACCGTGTAGAAGAAGAGCAAATTTCTTTCTGTCAACTGGAAAACTTGTTGTTCCTAAACTGATTGTCTTGTGGTGAAGTTATCCATCCACCATTGGTCATCACCTCAAGGATGAGTGGCATCTATGTGCCCAGCGTAATGTTGGTGTTTCCAATCTACCTGACTGACTTTTCTGAACACTGGTACTGTTTTCCTGGGCTGTTAGTGCCTTTCTGCTCCCTCTTGCTATTCTAAAAGGTATAGAGAGTTTTAAGGGGTGTAGTCGGTTTTTCCAGGGTCGTCTTTTTGAAATCTCTTCTACCTTTAGACTAATCAAAACAAATAACAGCATGGAAATAATGTTTTTCTTTGTACAACTTTCTCTGCATTTGTAACTTGTAGGCAACAGATGATTTATACAAAACCTTTTTAGATTTCCTCCCTCAGGCACTTCAGATCTATAAAATCACTAGCCCAAATCTTTGATTGCAGCAGAGTACAACTGGCAGCAGAACCCACTTTGCAACTCTCGAATGTTTTAAAAACATCTCCTCATACCTCTTCTCTCTTCACCAGATATTAGGTCCAGATTCAAAAACAGTGCTGCTTCTTTTGAAAGCTTATACATGATCCAAGAAAGGGATTTGACATCTGGCCAGAAAAGCAGATATTTCTGCTTCTGTTATGAACTTGCAGCAGTCGTTTACTACCACTCTTCTCCTAATGCATGCAACAAACAATTTGTAGTTTCTGCTGGGCATTATATTGATAAAATCTGCTTGTCCACATCAAGATGTTCCAATCAGTTACTGTCTAGTTATTTTTTTAATGAAAATCCAAATGTGCATAGCAGAGACCTAAATTATAGCCTTAGCCTCAGATGTCATCAGCAGCTGAGCACAGATCCACATTGAGCCCCAGGGCTGAACTCCCAAAGGGTCAAGCCAAAGGTTTCAGGCTGAATCATGGCCCTTGGGAAGCCCCTGAGGTTATAGTTGTAGTTTAAATTTCAGGAGGCTGAAAGAAGCACAAGTCAAGGGAATATTTGCTGATCAAAGCCAGAATCCTGATCATCTAACTACTCTTAAGTCTTTTAAATAATAATATTCTTAAATCAATTTTGCCCTGAATCCAAATGGCTAAGGGATTATTTTCTTTTCTAGTAACTCTGGTAGACTCAGATCTGGCTGCATGTGTGTAAATTTGCCTGGGGTAAATGCTGTTTTACAGACTAGTCAGAAAGAGAAATTGTTCAAATTGTCAGCCGAAAGGGCTTAGTTTTGAATTATACAGTACAAGTGGACAGTTGCTGTTTCAGGAATATAGGTGAGCTGCTTCGATAACACACCTCACCAGGTGGATTTGTAACACCCATAAACCTTGCAGCAATAATAATCAAAGAAAACAACAATAAAATAAGGAACTATTAAGCTAAGGACATTTTTTCAGTAGTGTTGAAGATGTTGTTTCCACTACTTATAATGGCTGAAATAATTTCTGGTAACAACCCTAGCTCCATTATTTCTATTTTTTTTTGTGTGTGTGTATCTGTAATCATTTCCTTCCTTTGTTCTTTCTGAAGCTTTCTCTTTCAGAGCTTCTTGACAACAAAACCTCAGTGGGGAACAACAGTAGCTTTTATTCATGACAGTGCTATGCTTTTGCCTGCCGTAACTCCACTATTTTGAAAGGCTATGAAGTTCACCAGACCATGAAAGAGAAGATAAGCAAGTTCCATTTAAATTTATACAGCCCTAATTTAGAGGTTTTATTGAAATATTTAACTATATTTAAAAATCTACATTTTTGTCAACCATAACTTCACTCTCATGTGGCAATATGCATTGTAAACCATAAACTCCAAATAGAACAGTATATTTTGCCTGGTTAATTTCTGAGAAATAGGAATGTTTACTTCTATATTTATTTCCCATTTTAATGACTGCTGTAGCTTTACTGACTTACATTTCGGTTTGCAAACAAGCGTAGGGGAGTGCATTATTCTCATGTGTGCTATTTCAGTGCAAAATTCAAATGCAGGTTTCACAGGGTCCGCGTTATAGAAGCACACATGGTCCCCACTCCCAGGATCCTGCCTGTTTAAAAAGCCAACTATCAGGAGGGAATACCGAGCACAGAGAGAAAATCTCATTTACCCAAGGCTGCACAGCAAGCCAGTGGCAGAGATAGAAAAAGGATCACATTTTCTACTACTTTATTCCTTATACTAGACAGCATTCCTGGATTTTTATTTTCTTTTTTTTTAGTTCTGCCATATAAACAAAAAAAGGTCAGTTCGCCGGGTTTGTAGTTGGTGCATGATGTGTGAAAACAGAAAGATTAAACTTTGCAATCCACAATCATCCTACCATGGCCTCCAGCAGGGTTGTCAGCTACCTCCTGCAAAGAACTCAGCTTCTGCAAGTATTGGAGGAGCCTCCTGATCCCTTTGCACTTAAACTACTTTGCTGCTTTCCAGAATTGTCAATGGCAGGCAAAAAATACCATACAGACCATGAATAAAATCATAGTATTAAATTAGATCCAAGTCCTACACTCACAGAAGTTCCTTTAAAACCTTATTTTGTCCTTGGAAACCTTATTTTGCTCTACAACCTAACATTTTCTATCTATACAAAGCTAAAAATGAGAAATGACAGCAATCACCATTATTATCACTGACCCATCTGCAGTTCTAGCCCAAAAAGCCCAATCCAAATCCTGCTACAGATAAGACAAATAAATATATACTTGGCAAATGCTATGACCATTGAGGTTAAGCACTGGCCACAATTCCTCCAGCTGCCCTCAGCCATTGTACCCCAGGGGACTAGCACAGTCTGTTGAAGCATGTCATCTTTTATGGTCAAGTTCCTATTAGCTAGATATGTTCAACTGACTGTTTAACTCTACCTGGTGACTCTCAGAAATAAGTATTATTCAGCATGCACAGAGATTGCAAAGGAGGCTGTGCTTCTGAGACACAGGTTATAGGTCCATAACTAAAGTCATAATGAGCTTAATTATACTTAAAATACATGTTCTTTGTTAAACAATGGCTGACACTCTAAAAGCTGCTAGATTCAAATTCTGCAGTTGCCGCAGGTGCTTCTCTGTGAGACAGACCGCTCATCTGAAAAAGGGATGCAGGGAGCAAGCATGTGGGCTATAGCAGAGAGAAGCAAAAAAAACCCTGCAAGTCTACTGTCGCAAGGGGAATAACTCTGTTCTAATGTTACCTTTGAGGAACACAGTTGTGCCCACTCTTTGGCGGAGCATGGCAAGGACTTTGGTACAAGTTTGAGAGCAACCGTATGTCTTGAGCATGCTTTCTACTTCCTCATCATCAGTGAGTCTGAAAAACTTGCCTAGGAAAACAAGCTAGTTCTGTGCAAGAGAATCTCTTAAAATATTGATTCAAGCCCTAGGTGAAGACTTTTATAATTTATACCAGAAATAAACTGAACAATAAAATCCACAGTTCAAGGAAAACAATCAGCTATAAGAAGTAATAAAGAAAAAATAATGACAAGCTCATGACCTTAAAACAAGCAAGGTTCAAAAATTAAAATTATGACTGTAAGGTAATGAGCATGGCTGATTTTCAGCTATATGTGGCTGTGCCCAGGCAATGTTTACCATTTAATGTTTATCCTGGATAGACAACACAGAAATCTTAAGTCTTTTTGATTTAGAAAATTTAGTTATACTGAGATGTGAGACTCCTTGTATCTTTGTGAAACCTTTCCCTCAGCTTTATTATCTTAAATACTTGATGCAACTTGGCTTAAAACTCTTAGCTTCTCTTTCCAGGAAGGTTAGGCTTGAGCAAAAACATTTTACAAAACATTTGACAAATAGGAATTTTAGGCAGTATTTGCCACAGATCTGGGCATGCACATACTACCCCTTTAACCAATGCCCTTTTTTCATGACTGAGGTGATATGCTGGCAGGAAAAGAGCTTACTACTAGCTGGGGAAGGAAGGGTGATTTCACATATGTAATTTCCTACTTGAAATTCCCAGTATAAGCTTTACTAGTAAGACTCCAGTGGTCCGCTCTCAACTGCAATTCACTCAGGGACCTTCACACCCCCTTTCCTAGAGCACCTGCCTAACCTGTTGTTCCCCAAACTCTTGCACAGATAGTTGTCCATACCCAAGTCCAGCTTTTTTTTGTTTGTCCTTACAGAATTGCAAACTAGTTCTCCCACTCATCAAGTTTTTTCTAAATGTTAAACCTCCTTCATACAGGCCCTCATATTAATACCACCTGCAGATTTAATGAACAGACTCTCTCTTTTTTGCTCCAGGCTGCTAATAAGAACATTGAGTAGTACCTGGGCAGCCCATTTGGGAACTCGCATGTTACAACCTTTCCATTCTGACAGTCAATCATTTATAATTGTTCTCTGAGACTTATTTCACAATATGTTTTGATCCCATCTAACTTCATTGTTATCAAACTGTGTTCCTCTATCTTGCTTACAAGAAGACGCAGGAGACAGTATCGAAAACTTAAGACATGTTACATCTCCTGTCTTCTTGTTATAGTAGAAAGTTAAAGAGGTTTGAAGACTCATTGTTCTGGGAATATCTATGTTGACTTTTACTCAAGTTCTTATTGACTTTCACATGCTTCGCAAATAGTTAATCTGTTCCCCTGCTCAAATAAAATATTCTGTAAGCATCTGGGAACACTACTGAGCTGTGTATTGAATCACCTCAATTTTTATCCTGTGTATTAGAAAACACAACTGACATGCACTCCGAAGTCATGAAATACCAGACCTTGAAAAGAAAATCTTTCTAGGTGCAGTCTGGCAGCCATCTCCTCCAGTCAGAGATAAATTCTTTGAACTTCCAACACAACACTGTCAGTAATGGATCTTCTTGCCATTGCTGTTAATTCTCTCCATTCATACCTCTCATATTTTCACACATTAATCCTCTCAGCCTCCCTTAGAATATCAATGATTTCCTTAGCAGTGAAGAACAGGAAAACCACAAAAGACTTTTTTTCATTATAATCAAATAAATGTCATCTTTAAAAACAAGTTGCACCTAGCTCTGTTAATACAATTTTTACCATAGTAAAACACTATGAATTTGCTATCAAAAAAAAAGTTTTATGATTGCTTGTGCTAATGCATATTTCACTGGGCTGGTGTTCTTCACAGGGCAGGATTATATCATTCAAGGCATGCCTAGAGTATTAACAAACTCAATCATCCAAAAAGTCATGGGATAGTATTACAAAAAACAATATTCAGGCCATATAGATAATACAGTATCATATCAATATCAATGTTTTTGACATCAAGAAAGATTAGATCCAATTGTTACAGTTACAGAGGAGAGCATCAGTGGCAACCAGAAGAAGGGAGTTCCTGACTTACATGAACAGCAAAGCTGGCAAAGTGAAGGCTGAGAAGGTGATAGCAGCTGGAGGAAAATACTAGCATTGGAACAAAGGACTATAATCTAGTCATTTAGATTGGACACCTGAAATGGGTTTCCAACCAGAAGGATGGTACGACTTTAGAAACAGTGACAGTGAAAAGAAGAAACAATTTAGGATGGAGCTTGAGAAAGTTGTTAAGAATGAGATGTGCCAAGTATGCCTGTAAAAGCAGGGAGCTAAAGGTGGTAACAGAAACACTCTGTGTCCACATTCCTCACATCCAACTCTCTTTCTTTAGGATATATACTTGGCCTCCATGGATTTACACTAATTTACACAAGCTTAAGATCCAGAACAAAAGGTGGTAATTTTTCTTCATGTTGACAACTTAGGCCAAATTCCCATGAACAGAATTACAGTTCTGTTAAACTCACTGAGTTTACAACAAATGCAAATGATGATTTTTATGCTGAAATAGTTACTTGACATCAGTTGGATATACTAGTTACAACCAACCAGCTAAATGCCTGAACTCCTATTTTGCATACAACTATGCCTTAATTTATATCATATTAAATTTAATTAATTTGACAGCTATACCATTTGCTAATATTTTTAAACCACAGCACCACTGTACTCTGCCTTTGCTCATTACATTTAACATCTTTCATAAAACATTCACTACACACAAACAGCGACTTTACCTCTTCATTACTCAGCACACATAGAATCTTGTCTTATAACAGGAAAAAAAAATTGCTTCAGAACAGATTAAGTGATAAAGAGGAAGCCATGGTAATACAAACCACAAGAACAATCTCATTCTTCATTTTAACTGTTTCAGAGGCATCTGTGTTCTAAATATATTAGGAAAAAAACTAATGGAGTTCAGATAAATTGGTTACAGATTTAGATTCAAAATTACATGACAAAGTTCTTGTGTTTAAACACACCTGTGTACACACACACTACACATCACCTTTGCAAAGACATCACAGGTATATTCTGCTCATCACAACAGCAATATCAGGAACATTAATCCTACCATACTTTTAAATAACACTTTCAACTTCAGCAAAGCATAACTTATCACTGTGTGAATGGGAGGCAGAATATGTAAGGTCCTTAAATACATTTTTCTTTGCGGTACAAATCATAACTGTGGAATAAAGGTCCAGCCCTCAGATGCTATAGGGAGGAGAGGAATTAAGAACCTGCATAAACAGAATTTCTTCATGAAAGCACTAAATGAACTGCATAAAATGTTTATTTGGGACACACCCAAGCGTCTGATTTGCTAATGAACAGGAACCCAAGTCAACCACAGCTCTGAGAGACATGCAACTGTTACAGAACAAGTTTAATCAACCTAACTTTTTAATTATACTCTATTTTTTTTAATGTATTCGTTTGTCTGAATAACTTCACTTAGCATTAGTTAGCAGGAGAAGGATTTCCAGGTCACATATCATAAACTCATCCTGACCTGGTTGCTTGGCTACGGGGGGGTCTGGAAGAAGATAAGGAGGAAGCTCTGTCAGCAGAAGCTGCAAACCATTGAGATAAGGACTACAAATGGCCCGTCAGGATTTCGGAGGCAGAGAACCGAAGAGAAACAACTGAGCCTCCAGACCATGAATTACCATTGGACCAAAAGGCGTGTGGACAGAGTGTAAAGAGACTGAGCACTGGACCGAAAGGCATGTGAAGGGCGCATGGAGAGGGGGTGCACAGATTGTAAGGGTTTAAAAATCCAGGTTTTCATTGTTTCGGGGTCCCTCTCCAGAGGCATCCAGCTTGAGCTGTCATTCTGCTGTACTATCCAAATAAATTAATTAGTTTTCTAAGATCGGATGTCTGAGACTCTGCTGTGGGAAACATAGGGCAAAGAGATTTCTTTAACACAATGAACCTCAGCCGGTGTATTTCACTGAAATCAGAATTCTGGCTTCTTTTCCAGATAAATAAGAAAAATTTTAAGAAAATAATAAAATTAAAGAAAATGACATTTCTTTCAGCAGCATTCTCCATGTAAAGAGCCAGCATTGCACTTATCAGACTGATGCTTAAAATTAATTACAATGTAAGTCTAAAACTTTCTTTTCTAGCCATTTGCAATTATTCTTTCTCAGCAGTAAACAATGAAATATAATTAAAGGCTGCAAAACATTGCTTGAAATTTTGGTATGATTTAAATAAAATTAAGGTGCAGATCAGTTTTCATTTTAGTGCAACTTAAAGGCTTGAAGGATTTGAACAAGGCTCTATTGCCAATTAGTATATAGAGATGCACCTACAAAGTGTATCAGCTCATTTCTGAAATTCACAGGTGCCTGGGAGGTGGAAAAGAAACACCACTATTTAATATATGAATTAAAGCAAGCACACTATTCAAGTGTGTCCCTGCTTTCTCCCACATCATGTACCAGTGAATGCAATGAAACACGGGAGATGCAGCCAGAGGTGGGAACCTTGTCTAAAGGAAGAACTGGAACTGGAAATGCTTGAGTTACAACACCCTGTGGTAAAACACAAAATCAAAGCAGCAGTAGCATTTTATGACTAATTTCAGGAGGAAAAAAAAAAAAGTTGTTTTTATAGATATATATGTATTTATATACCTATTTTTGTATATACAAATATACTTTTTTGAGGAAAAAAAAAGGATCCTGGAGTTTTGCTCTCACATTTTAAATACTACAGAAGGGAAGACAGGCGGTATCCTAGCTAAGAAGTTTCTGCCTGATAAAATACTGAAAGACAGACTGTGTGAACGCACATCCTCTTTCCACTTAACTGTTTTGAAGGAACATTGGTGAGTGTCAGCTGAAGGATAAAAGCTGTCCTTTTAGTGAAATATTTTCATATTTATCCTGCCTATTTGCCCAGGATGCTTTAAAGGGGTAAATTACATCTTTCTCACTACATACCCTTCTGCCAACTGCCTGAAGGGTAGATTGTGGCTGCACCTACACCCAAATTTGTGGAGAGGGCAATATCCCTGTATTCATCCAGCACTATCCAGAAGGGCATGGAAAAAATCTCCAGTCACTCTGGAGAGGTGTGAGCTCTGCAATCCCACACCAAGGCTGACCTCGTTTCAAAGGTTTCTCTCCAAGGGATATTCCACATTGTCAGGGCAGCTGTTTTTACAGAGCTTCTGCTTCTGTAATATGTCCAGAGTATATAGAGTAGGTTTTCAATGGGATTTGAGCTGCTAATGCTCTTAGATTCCCTGGAAAATTCCAGCCCAATGTCTTGACATTTACAAAATTGATTTCATGCCATGTCTGTTTTAGAGCCCAGGGTGTTGGTTTTTCTTCCTCGCCCCCCCCCCCCAGGAAAAACATGGTATATGCTGAAGTAGCAGAATCGTCTTTGTGCAGTTTGCCTTATTACAGTTTGCAGAAGGGGTTGGGGCAGACCCTGTACCTTGTAATGCTGTATCCAAGAGTAACAGAGCCAGGAGCTAAGGGGAATTTTATGGTCTACAATTAAAACTTCCTAAATGCTATCAATTCAGTAGATGAAATTAGTGCTACTAAGCTCATTTCTTTCTACAAAAATGAAACCCATGCTAAGTGAGTACGGCACATTTGTTTTGAAAAACACATTTTCTCTCCTGGGTGTTTGTTGAGACTTGTAGATCATAAAAATAGAGAGTAATTTGAATAGTCTTTTAGAACATTTAATACAAATGCACACAGATGTACCCAGCTCAGACTGCACTCTGCTAATTATCAGCTTTTTTCCCCAAATTTGCAGATGGTGGAAACTATCCTTGTATTTTTTACATCTTGCTTATTTGCCCAGGATGTAGATATGACGTAAATAACATCTTTTCTCTTATGACACTATCACTATCCTTGCAGCACAAGCTTTAATCAACTCTTATTAATTAAGCAAGGGATGAAATTTTCTGCCTAGTAACATTGCTTCGAAGTCTGGGATCAAAAACCATGATGACTTAAAAGATCAGAGAAAAAGCTAATAACTAACACTTCTGCATACAAATACAATTTAAAATTTCCATAGGAAGTCTCTCATGGTAGGAACTGCAAGACTCAGTTTGCTGTTGCTGGGGTTTCTGCATTTGTTTTATTTTTGTCCAAGGCTGATTTTTAAGTCTTAGCATGTCTGGTCATCAGGGACATATCTTGGTGAACACAAACTAGAAAGATTTTGGAATTGAATGCCACATATTGGAGGCATGCTGAGGATGGTAGCCAGTGCCCAGATGAATTTCAATAAACTTTCCTACGAGACAAGCCTTCCTAGACACTAACAGCACTCACAGCTTGGGTTTTTCCTTATGGATATTTAATTCATCAGGCTTGCATAGGATGATATCCATGATACCAATCCTCAAACTTACTATTTCAAGCAGGTTTAAAAGTAAGCTGCATTCACTGACACATTTAAGTAAATTCAAATAGTTTTACAATAATTGGTCTCTAAATAATAAATTATTTTTCAATTACCTCTTTCATGTATCATAGATCAATGTCCTGATTACCAAAATGTCTGATCGGTGTATTTTCTGTACATTTACAAAAGTCTTAACTGAGGCAATGAGACAAATGACACAGCCAACCGAATTTTGAGTTTGCATGTGTTCATCACTGTTTTCTACTTGAAATGCAGTACTTAAAACTGTTAAATTTCTTGTTCAGTTATTTACAGACTAGATCCTTCATACCAAAGGTTATTGCTATGTGTGTAGTACAAAACATCTCTACCCTTAGCTAGCTGTATTATAACAATTAATAAGTTGGTTATGCCAATTTTCTCATTATTTGTTACTCATCTTATGCCAGCTATGTGTTTATATGGTAATACTCAATTATTAATGGCTCTCCAGCATTTTGTCACATGGGATTTAGCCTCACACTTTATTCATGCCATAGGCAATGTAAAATATGTCCTTTCCCCAAGTCAGTCTAGCCAGAAGTGGTTCTGTAGCTTTGTATCCCCTCTTTAAATTCACTCTCCCTGACATTTCAATGTCCTTCACTATGGTTGTCTCAGGAAAATATCCTCCCTGGAACATGGTCTGAAATTTATATTGTTTTATACCTTTTCATTAAAAACTGATGGCAGATCTAGTGTAATGTGGTATCCAGTCATGACATATGCACTACAGTAATAATTTGTATTCCAAAAATATCCAGTAATATTACATTTTTCAGTAGAAAAATTCCAAGACTAGAAGACATACTCTGTTAAACTACCTGATCAGCTCTTTCTCTTCCTAGATAAAAAGCCATGTTCTCTTGATCTGTAGAGTCTCCTTGTGAATGAAATTCAAAGCTATCTGATCTTTTTCTTATTCAGGGCACACAAGGAAAAAGGAAATCCTCACAGTTGTCTCTAGTCTACTCTGTCCCCATCCTGAGCCCCAGTCTCAGAGACACAGGAACACACACAGGTGGAGATGACAAATCTTAATCCACTGACACTAACATTAAAATTCACTTTTTCACAGGATCACAATATGTAATGTGGAGGTTCTACAGGACAGAAAGTAATATTGCTAGGATGTTGTTCTTTCAAAGTACTTCTGCATCTTTCTCACTTGCCATCTCACTCTCAGGAGAGCATCTCACCACCTTGACTCGACATCATGCCTGTCCTATTTTAACCTCCCTTCTTTAGGCTACTCTATATCTCACTAAGTTACCTTCATCTGCAAAGGGATTTTCATGAGGAAAGGCTTACAAGAACCCATACTGCACAAAGCTACCTAATCCTGCCTCTTCTCACACTATGTAACCTCACCTTTGCCACAAAAAGTCAGGTTCCCTCCTTTCAGGTCTTCTGTATCTCACCACCACTCGCTTTCTGGCTAACTCTGAATGTAGTTGTCTGAAACTACCATGTTTGCAAAATTTGCTCAAGAGACAAAACATTTCAGTTCAAGGTAATTTTTTTTTTATTTTGTTTTGGTGCATGAAAATCATTAGAAAAGGGATATTTAAAACATCACTAATGAAACCACAGAGATATCATGTAAAAAGTAAAATAAACTCCCTTAATTAGATATTAGATTAACAACTCTTAAAAAACTTACATAAAGTTAGTCAATCAATGCTATTCTCTCTCAGTATCCCCAGAGCAATTAAAATTCAGTGCTCTGCAAGATCCATTTAATGATTTGGCAAGGTCTCTTTTCGAACCATGTGCACAGTATTAATATCCGAACATTGTACAGGAGCCTATATACATTATATAAGATCCCTACTGCAGCAGATTTGTGGATCCTTCAAACAAAATGACTCACCAAGAGATTGATCTATTAGATCTTAGATGTTAATATGAGGTACGTCCAGTGGCTTTGAGGTCACTCCATATAAATGACAGAATGTGAACGAGATCACTGGAATATCCATCAATGGTATGATCAGTCTGATGGTGTGGATGTTGCAAGAAGTGTGGTTGTGAAAGCTAAAATAAGCGTGGCTTTCTTTGCATGCAGATACATTCTCAGAGGTCACAGGACTGCAACATGTCATTTTTCAATTCTTTACTGAAAGAGGACAAAATAATTCCCAAACATGCTTATTTTATCTGTCCCTCCAGGAGCTGCTGTATGTGTACAGCAATTACTTTTCAATATTAAAGTGCTTACAGCAGAATTCATCAGTACACATTCGTCCTTTTTGAAGCAGGTTTGAAGATAAAAAGTTCTTGAAATTGATGTAAAGCCATAATTAAAAACAAACTTAAAGATTAAAGTAGTTCTAGAAAAATAATTTTTAACAACCTTATTCTTGCCAGGATGTGTACTTGTGCACAGTCATCTGCTGCCACTGGATGACGGTGATTATATTTTGTAATTTTGTTTACATTCATTTACTGCCCATTATAAGAACTACTCAGCTATTATTTAAAAAAATGTAGGTTTTATGTGAAGAACATCTTATCTGTCAGTTCAGCTCACAAGAAGCCTGTAAAGTTCTATGGTGGTCTGTGATGAAGGAACACTTTTCTAGTAACCCAAAGTCAAAAGACATTATGGCAAAAGAAACCTGAACCTACACTTTAAAATTTGTTCCTCCCTCTCAGGCAGGCAGAACTGCCAGGAACTTTGCTCCCTAACAAAATAATCTGAAAAACAGTGAAGGGCTTGACAATCAAAATCATACCTTAATCTGCCAGTGGAAAAGATGCTGGATGCATAATTAGTATTATCCATGTCCCATTGCCAC
>NW_009619157.1:26115-29517 GCF_000690535.1 Cariama cristata | reverse complement strand
GTAGGGAAGGAAGAGTGCCATGGTTATGAAGAACTTTTATTTATCACTGAGAATAATGACTCTGAACTGAAAAAGTCAAAGTAGGAACTTAGAGATAGTTCAACTTCTTCTGTAGTAATATACAGGGTGGTTTGGTTTTAGGGTTGTTGTTGGGTTTTATTTTTTCTTTAAACAACGTAGTTGATGGTATCTCAAAGCCTTTTACAGCTCTGAAGGTATGCCTTATTAAAGACTGAGGTGTGTGGAGAATGCATTGCATCCCAGAATCTAATGGCTTCTAGATGCAAGGGAAGAAAGAGTCATTGGCTATTTCCTAGCAATAAATCGTGATAAATATTTCAGTATTTAGTCTAACCTCAAGAGATAAGCACAAATGGTGATTTGTTGATGCCTGACCCAAGAGACAAGCCACACAAAGTATTTCAGAACTTTTGGTTCTGCAAAATAAGCTGGTAAAATAATCTAGAGAATCACACATAATTGTTCTATGCTTTTTCAGGCTCATTTAATAGTATTTTCATAAAGGCATCATTTTCCAAAGGAGCTGTTGTCCTACTTCTAGAATTAACTGAAAAATTACTTCTTTTTGTCTAATGCCTATAGCCTAATTTAAATAGGAACGCACTTCAGGTCTGTCAGTTGAGAACAGAGAACGTAAGCAGATGCAACCATATTAGACAGTAAGTCTATGGCAAAATTAGAAATTGATCTACAATTCTGAAATCACAGGAAAGCTGTCCATCATGTAAACAGATATGCCATCCAAACTGTCACTGTAAGGGCTGGTTTTGTTGGACTCCTGGAGCTTTGTCTTTTTAGATGATTCGGACTCAGAGACCCATTGGTCCAGCTTCTCTTGTTTCATCTATACCATATCCACCTAATCCCTTAAGCACTCAGCCCACACTCTCTGTGTAATCCGGCAAGAGCATTGTGATTTTGTTAGCTTTAAAGCGATGTTTTCAGTAATACACAGTCTCTCTCCATGAAATAAGAGCACAGGCAGGCTTTCCTTAGGATCCAACACATCAAACCAAAGAAGATGTTTTAAATAACAAAGATCTAAGATTGCTGTGCACACAGCTAGAACTCCTTCATAAGAGCAGCAGTATAAAAAACAGTATACTGTAGTTTGATATGTGCAGAGTCACAAAAATAATCCACAGCCCAGAGACTATTTTCCATTACATTCAAATTACTCTAACAGAGATATAAATTAAAACACATTTTGGAAGCACGACAGAATGTTTTTCTCCCTGTTACAGGTAAAAGTGTAACCAATCTCTGCTATGAATCTTTACATTTTCCCTAGATTTACTCAACTTAAAAAAGATGGCCATTTAACTTCAGAAAAGATCTCACCATTTGTCCTCTCTATTTGAAACAAACACTTTAGGACAAGGACGTATTCCTCTGGTCTGTGATCAAGGTCTACCATAACAGACCCAAGATCTCCACTGAGATTGTAAAAGTATTAGGTAAGAATACTAACACCGTGTGAGTGGGCTAGCGTACAAGCCTTACAAGCAGTAATAATTTATATGACCTTCTCTTCTGCCGATACTGTTAGCTCAGTTCTCACCCTTCTTTCCTTTTTCTCTGCAGGGAATTTCAGAAGTTATTCATCTACAAGTTAAAAAAACCTTGAGCTCCACTCAGCATCAGGGGATCTGTGAAAGTTTGTCACAGATTATGTGTCGATGTAGGCACTGTTACTTAGAGGGTACATTATTGATAAAAGCTAAATATTTCATCTTTCTTCACTGTCTCTAAACAAAACTGGCATTTACTTACCAGGAGGCTGAAAGTTCAGCCTTTTCAACATTATAACAAGGAAACATGCTGGTAATTTCCCTCTGAAGAAAACAGATACCATGGGCTCTCTGCAGCTGTAGAGGAAAGTCACAGTGTTCAATCCTTCCAAACAGGGGTCTGGAAATTCAGAGGGGTGCCCCAGCAACTGTGCCTTGTGGCATGCTCAGCACACAGTCCAGGGGAGGGAGGGAGGGACAAGTGGGAGGAGGGACAGTTTCAATTCTACGTTTCTATTGCTCTTACAGGCCAAGTCCAACCCATCCTATTAGCTGTATGCAGGTGTTTCTGAGTGTGTTTGTGCTTTAATTATTCATAACATCAGCTTCATATTTTATGGATTATTCTGCATCAGTTCTGGTACTTGCCTCATGCATTATGCATGCACCTGAATCTGTTCTGATGGCGGGCATAAAAGACACAAAGCATGTCTCTCACCTGTATGCTTCTGATTAGAAAAGAGCATTTCTAACCCTGAGCCTGAACTGAATCCCAAATGCGTCCTCCTTTGTCCCACAACTGTGAATCCTCCAATGAACAAAAAGTAGAATTTTTTTCTCTTCTCTCTCACCCAAACTCTCATAATTTTACTTTTTGGCCGATGTCAGCTTATAACAAAACAATTTCCCTTATAAAATGCACTTTTTTCTGCGTGCTGGTTCAGAAGTACTGTCTACTAAAAATCATAGCTAAGACCATTTTAAAAATAGTATGTCTGAACAAACCAAACTCATTAAGGCTAAAATCTCAAAACACAGGCATTGCATAGGACATTGCTGTTTTACTCTAATCGGCATCAGAGAAGGCTTTTATTTGAACAGGCATCAGAGAAGCCAAGGGCAACTTACTGTTTAAAAGATGTGACAAATCATTAATAAGTTTGAGCAGAAACCCATGTGAAAGTTACTGGGTTTTTTTAATTGCCAATTGGTTCATTGTGCCACACACCTCATTAGCAATGCTGCCTTCCTTTCTTCTCTTTTTCAATGCAACTAAACAACAGACCTTCTTCCTATAAGGATCCAATTTTTCAAAAATCAAAGAAGTTTTTCAAAGTTGTCCTAGTCAAGGAGGAAACAATTTTATGGCACAAGGAATACTCAGCTTGGATGGGAGAGCCACTGGTGCAGAGGGACACGGGCTGGCATTGCTCAGGCTGGCACTCAGGGAAGGGCCGTGCCACCTCCGCTCACTTGCCTCCAGGGAATGGCTCCGACTCCACCAGCCCAGTGCCACATAGGAGATTCTTTTCTTTTCCTTGAAAACTAACTTTCCAGTAAAGTTGCCAAGATGGCTCTAGCAAAGGACAACCCAAGAAAGAGTTCTTCAATCACACAGAAGTATTTTAAGAAAAACATAGCAAAATTATGTAAATAGGTTTAAATAGCAACCTCCTGCATTCTTGGTAGTTGTTTTGCATCCTATACCCAGAGCACTGAGTTCTGAGTGTGGAGAAGACCCTGAAGCTAATTATAACCAATTGACATCAGCCCTTGGTCCAAGCAGACACTAACTGGCATCCTGCATTCAAAATACTATGGGCTTTCAACAGGGAGAGAGCACTGTGTGATTTGGGGTGTTAATCTCCTC
>NW_009619157.1:17299-26102 GCF_000690535.1 Cariama cristata | reverse complement strand
GGCCTGCATTGAAGTGCCTGACAGGTTTTCTCCACTATCCTAGCTGGTCTTCAGACAAAGACCTTGGAGAGAATGTAGCTGTTATACGTGTCTGCAAACCATAAGGAAATTATATGACCCAGCGAATTTCAGAATCTGTTTTTAATCCAGTTTAAATAAACTAAAAATACCTTATCTGCCTCTCTACTCACGCTCCCCTATTTGTCAGGTTGAAATGAACCTCAACATGGTTTCATCAAATTAAGATTTGTTTTTTCAATCACACTTAGGAAACAAAAAAAAAACACACCCAAACTTGTGCTTTTACTCAGAGCAGACTTGACTGAATACCCTCCTTCATCCCCTTACTAGAGCACAGTTGGGTGCTGTCACACCTCTGTTAGCTAAAGTGCAGAGTCTTGCTCTAAAGGTGGCAGTGGTTTGCACCAGTTTCCACCAAAGACAGCAGCTTTCTTCTCTGCATAGCCACAGTTCAAGCTCACTATTGGCAACACCGCAAGACACAACTTGCCCTCCAGCCTTCCAAGGCAGTCCTGGTCTTCTTTTACTGAACTATGGCACAATTTTTTTTCCATTCCTGTATTCTGCAGTGTTCAGATATTCCCATCCTACCAGTTTTGACTCTGGGCTGCCAACTCCTATTTTTAGCTGTAAACTTCCCTTCTACCACTTTGGACAGTGCTTTGTCAGGCTTCTAGACATTCACCAATCCAGGCAACTTTCTGTCTGAAAACTCTGCACAAATGGCCACTGTACTCTCATTAAGCAATCTCACCATATGGAGGAGGTCCATTGCATATACAATTTGATATAGACTTCATCACTTTGACAGGCCTGTTTTAAAACACATCCATACCTTTTCAGCAAAAATTTCAGAATAATTGGGGAAATTTATGCAAACTCAAAGGTAAACACATGATTAAGCATTTTACATGGCAGGTTTTGATTCTTGTTTGCAATTTAGGGAAAGGTTTTTAAGCAGAGAGTTTTAGGGAGAACAAGACCTCCTCTAGATGGCAAAATCTAGGATGCTACCAAATAAACCTTCTCCCAGAATATACAAACTGGATATTTCCTCCCCAAATTTTCTAATGGCTGAGAAAAGTGCTATGCACCAGCTGACCACTGAGAATTATGTTGACAAAAATGACACCTAAGGAAACAATTTTTGCTATGTTTCATCTCTTAGTTAAACCTGAACAGTTCCCATAACACACAGATACAGAAAGTAAAAGATGCAATTGAGACTCGGGAGAAACAAACATTTTTCTTTGGAGGAGTTTATCTCATCCAGTGCTTGCTTATGACCAGACTCAGTGGAGTAGTCATGTACACAAGCTTCTTAATCATTCAGCAAAGGTTTCATAAGTTGCCATTTAATTCTTGCTAACCTGTCCAAAAGAAACTCTTCAATAAAAAGGAGGTAGTTAAGGCAATACTGTGACTCACTCCTCACTTAAAAAGGACCACACTGATTTTTTTTCTTAGCAATGGTCTCATGCAGGAAAAGCTTGTGCTTGACTTCTTGCTTTTCTACAACCATCCTCTTTCCTCAGTCCCTCATTAAACAATAAATGTTCATTTATATAATTGTGTGAGGTAACAATGGTATCTGCAGCACCAATTATGACATTTTAATTAACTGGCCAAATGTTCCCAATCCTGGTTTTAACCTAATTAGTATATTTTGGAGTTTGAGCTGTATAGTCATTACCATACAAATGTTTCTATAGTGCAAACTTCCAAAGCAGGTTGAAGTGAATCAAGAGGTTGTCATAGAGCTTAGCAAGTTTACGCATATTTTACACCTCCTATCAGAAGTATCAGGTACCTGCCTTTCCAGATAACATGAATTGGTTCTCAGCCCTTCTGTATCCAACTAAGATAAGGCAAGGAGTAAATATCTTACCTTTAGATTTATAGAGCACTTTTCATCTCTAAAGTGCTTTGCAGGCATTAACCACGTAATCATTAAATATTGATATTTGCATGATTAATGCTTTGTTGTTACATTATATGAGAAGAAAGATACAAATGTTGGGAGAAGTAATCTGCCTTGGAAGCAAGCCATAAATTCGTGTATAGTAACTGTAACTTGTGTTTCAGATATGCTCCTATTAAAAATAGAACTGTGGATGTAGTGATCTTGATGCAACATCTTCAACTTCTGTTCATCCTCTACCAATAATTTGGCTGAAATTAAAAGATTATGCCTAGAAGGACCATTTCCTGCAACAAGCATTCTTTGAGGATATATGCAGCACTAAGTCTGATGGATCTCAGGTCAGCATCCTGATTTGGGGACTTTATGGCCCCCATCTGCATCACATCTGTAATATTTCCCTTTGTATAGTAGAGGAGAACAACTGTTAATAAGACATTTTTCTTCTCTCTGAGTTTACTCATTTTTTGCATTTTCTATTTTGTGACTTTGTACATCTTTTTTTTTTTTTTTTTCCCCAATCCACAGCTTACAGAGGGGAAAAAAATATACATATCAAAAATATTCTTCATTTAACTAATAAGTTGCTTCTTTGTTACTTAAAAAAGATAAAACTTAGCTGCACCAAGTAGACAAAGCATAAAGAGCAGATCCTCAGGTGTTACAATTTAGTACAACTTTGACAGAGTTACACCAATTCACCACAGCTGAGGATACGGTCCCAGAGGGTCTGCTTGTTATTTACTTCTCTATTACACACCTCTGCTAGGTCAGAAAGTTTCTGGTTTCCATTAATACAGTTCCTGCAAGAGTTACACAGAGGTAACAAATGAAACCCAAGAAGATTCTTTCTAATCTAGTTGACCTGCTTTATCCAGCTTCTTTCCCTTCTTTCTAATATTCCTCCCAAGACTCAGCATATGAAAAGCCCGTTTCAGCTAATCACCACTTGAAGAGAAGCAATTGACAAGATTTTTTTTTTTTAATTTTGTGTTTAAAACTCCATGGAAAGATCATTAATTGTAAAATACAAGTGATTGTGCTGGTATTTTTAATACTTGACCAGAAAGAAAATCATTCCCTCTTCTTCTCAATGACTTTATAACAGATTCTGAAACCAGCAAGAACTACAGAATGCAGGAAAGCAAAGGAAAAAAAATAAATTAAAGTTTATTTAGATACTAGGTCATTGAGTGTTCCTATCAGAAGTGACTGGGACTTTTTGCTACACTCAATCTGCAAATAGGTTGCTGCCTTACCCAGCTCAGAGACTGTTCTCCCCTGGGGAAGATCGGAGATGTCCAGCTTAGCTTTGGGGCTGCGTAAATGGCAAGGCACAGCTCCCAGGAGGCCCTGTTGCATCAGAAATACTTGTCACAACACAGTAAAGATGGCTCTTACATTATGTCTAACATGAACTCACTTGCTTCTGGTTTTATGCATCATCCCTAAATAGACTCTCCAAATTCTGGATAGAGGTAATAGACACGTTTTTTATGATTATGATAAACCATAAAAATGTGGCACAGCTAGTAGAGGGCTAGACACAGGCACTAAAATAATCCAGGAGAGGGATGGTAGCCAAGATAGACTAGCTCTGTGACATATTACTCTTTAAATGTCCTCTGATGTAAAATGCTTATGGTTTTTTCCATTTTCTCTTAGCTTTTGACATGCAGGATGGCAAGTGGCTTATGAACAAACTACAAGGTTCCATGCACTGTTGGAGAGGTGTTAGCTGGTATAAATAACAGGGGTTTGAAGAGCAATAACAAAAATCTCTGCTCTGTGCAGTAAGGAGGTATGTAGTAAATATGCCTGGAAAGTAGAAAGTCCAGTGAGCACTTTCCTGGCATTCCAAGCACTATGGAGTAGAAACTAGTGATCAAGAAGATTTATCTCAAGTCAGAATAGAAACCCTGCTTGTCCGCATTGAACAGTTGCACAGAATGAACTTGGAACTACATTGGAAGTGCAGCCCAGATATGTAATATTCTTTGAGACATGCAGCAAATTAATAGCCAGTCTCCATTGACTGTTAAGTCAATGCGGCTGTTCAATGCATTCTCTCTACTTACAGCTTTTCAGGGCAGCGGAAGACTTGCAGTGATTTTTTTTTCATATATAATTATAAGCAAGACACAGGTTTTTCAGTCTCCACTATCATACATGGAAACTTTCCTCTGAACAAAGGCTATTATCTGTACCAGCTGTGCCAGTGTGATTTGGTTTTGTGATGCCCATTGGGAACTGGCCTAGATTGTATTTACAAACCCCCATATCAGTTTTGCATTTGATAAGGAGATTTCTAAATGCAAACCAACAATCCAACAGTGACAAGCTAGTTACATACTCAGGGAGTTCTGAAGGACGCAGAGCAGCACTTCTCTACTGTGCAACCACAACCAGCACCAACCAAACTATTATTATCATTCTTATTCAAAGTCACAGCATCAATTTCCCAACAAAACATATGTCATTATAGCTTGCTACAATCTTGGCACCACTAGATTGTGCTGGTGTTATTTTTGGCCTGATAACGAGGGCCAAGGACAGCTGTAGCACAATCCTGATTTTGCTGATAGTGGTGACAGGACACCAGTCTGCTGGAATGTGAGATGGAAGAAACCTTTGCTACCCACAAGCAAACAGCAGAAAAAGAAAAGAACAGGAAAGCCCATCCTATTGTATACTTGGGGGTTTTTTTGGTGGGACCAGTGTAATCAGATATGTATATTACACTGTAACAGTTTAATGAAAATACAGAGTTTGTAGGATCCTTATAAGAGTTATGGCAGACTCTCATTCACGCTCCTGGTAGAAGGACTAGTCAGCAGTATGTTCACACTGATACACTCTAAAGTGCAGCAGACAGCAAAGACTTAGTAGGACCCTGTTCACCATATTTTCAGGTTGAAATAGTCTGTAAAAGGAATGTGAATCGGTTTTTAAGGGAAAATTGTGCTCTGCAAAGCTGAGGTGACAGCAATGCTAGACAAACATGTTTATTCTTTAACCTTTGGTGGGGATTTGTGATTTTTTTTATTTTTTTTTTAATGGATAGCAAGCAAGCTTTGAGGAGAGGACTTTGGAAAGACCGCGCGTGAAGCACAATTTCAGTTCCCAGAGCGGTGTAAGAGGAACAAGTACCAGTTTGTCAAATCTTGGTGTTCAACCATTCCTTTATGCACCCAAATAAGGCATTTCCTCAGAACCCTACACAGGTCAAGACTGCTGAGCATATTTTTCTAACCCACCTGAGATACATACAGCATGTAAATCATCCCTAGAGCTCTGAGAATTAAGGCGGCAATGGATGGCAGAACAAGAATGCCAGTAACACTGCAAAGTTTAGCTGAACAAGGAGTATTGTCTAAGATGTACCTCATATTAACACCAGCAAGCTCTACTTACAATCGAGTTCTAAACTTTCAGAGGCTTGTTTTGATCTGCAGTAATTAGCATTCATTCATTAAAATTCATTATTTACAAATATGCATGTTATGAAAGCAACAAAGTTGTGCACATAAAGGGAAATAATATTTTATTATGGAAGAGTATTTGTATTTGTTATCTATGTTTGACTTTATATTACAACTTTATTCTGTTACCTTGTTTAAGCACAGTGTTAATATAGTTTTTGCAACACACCATATAATCAGACATCACAGCCGTGGCACTCTGTTGTATTGCTACAGATTTATCTTATGGTTCTCCACAAAGACTTGGGAGTGTAATGCCAGGATTTGTTCTACCCAACCGCTCTGTTTGACAAAGATGATACTCTTGTGATGTGTGAGCCTAATAAAGAGATTTTAGAAAAAATATTATTTATTTCTTTATTTTGCCTTGGATTGAAATATTGCTTTGAGGCCCAAATATTTTTAATGATTATTTTCATTCTGGTCATGACTTTTAGGCTTCATTATGAAGAAATTAAAACTGGATAGTGTCTTTTACTTTTTGATATCTCAAAAAACTGCTCATTCACAATTTTCCTAGAAAAATATTGGTTAGGGAAACATACCCTAATTTCCCTAAAACTATTAAAAACAGTTGACATATTTACCATCTCCAGTGATTATGTAAAGTTCTTTAAATCAAGTTTTATCTGGTTGCAACAGATTTAGTATTTTGTCTACCACCTCAACAGCATTTTAAACTGTATTCCACAATCTAACATCCTTTCACAATTTATAGATTTTCAAATACTATTTAAAAAAAAATATTTCTTCACAGCTTCTTTATATTGGGCTTCTACTATAGTGTTTACAGCTTGCTGAAAATATAAAAGTAACATCAAATAAAGGTGAGATAAAACCCTAACATTTAACATTTCTCATAAACTGACTTGAGATGAACACCTCTGACTCTAGGCATAGTAAACTAGTACATTGTTAGGACGTGTTTTTGAAGAAGTTTGGTGTTTAATCTTTAAATCTTAGTAAAATAAATCATGTTTATATATGCCAAAGTAATTATCCCATCAAATGAAGGTGCATTTACATAGCTCAAGTGTAAGCAACAGTGGTAGGCTTTTCATATTTTTAATACAGTTGGAATCATTTATTTTAGTAGTTATTCAACAGGAAAGAAACTCTTCATGCTGCCATTTCCAACATCCTTAAAGTATTATTTTTAAAACCACCTAAAGAATTCAAAAGCGGGGGCATAATTCTCTGTTGATTACATTTTATAAGTTGTTATAAATTTTTTATAGAAAGGAATTGCTTGCTATTAAATACTCCAGGGTTTTAAAGTTATTTCTATAGAGCTATTTTTAATTTATACACACACACAAAAATAGCTGCGTTAAAGGACGCAGCAAAGTCACCCAATTGAAAGTTAGCACATGCCAAAATTAGTCAGGCCCAAGAAATCTTCCCTCTATCTGTTTCCATGTGCAACTTCTCTACTGCAAGTAACACCACAAACACGGGATACCATTGCGGAGTTAGAGATTGGATCAGAAATGCTGGAGAAAGAATTAAGGTTCAGTGGGCAACCATAAATCTAGCAATTTCTAATTTTTGAGAGCATGATGACAAATCCATTGTCTCTCAATTTGCAATACTGTGATTTTTTTTTAATGGAGAAATTAATAAACTGTCATGGTTTAACCCCAGCCGGCAACTAAGCACCACACAGCCACTCACTCACTTCCCCCAAGGAGAAAATGAGAAAACTCATGGATTGAGAATAAGTAAGGCAAAAGCCACGCACACAAGCAAAGTGAAACAAGGAATTCATTCACCTCTTCCCATGGGCCGACAGACATTCAGCCATCTCCAGGAAAGCAGGGCTCCATCACACATAACAGTTACTTGGGAAGACAAACGCTGTAACTCCAAATATCGCCCCCTTCTTCCTTCTTCCCCCAGCTTTATATGCTGAGCATGACGTCATATGGTATGGAATATCCCTTGGGTCATTGGGGTCAGCTGTCCCAGCTGTGTCCCCTCCCAACTCCTTGTGCACCCCCAGCCTCCTCGCTGGTGGGGTGGGGTGAGGAGCAGAAAAGGCCTTGGCTCTGGGTAAGCCCTGCTCAGCAGTAACGAGAACATCCCTGTGTTATCAACCCTGTTGTCAGCACAAATCCAAGACATAGCCCCATACCAGCTACTATAAGGAAAATTAACTCTACCCCAGCCAAAACCAGCACATAAACAGTCAGATCATACTATTACAACTATATTTCCTCAGCTATTTCCTTCAGTTCAACTGTCCCCACTGCCACGGGAGGATCTCGCAGGTGTCAGACTGGTGGGAGAATGTGCACTGGGCAGGAAACGCATGGGTGGGACGAGCGCCCGGCAGCTCCCTCTCAAACTGGGATTGCTACTCTGGTTCTCCACTGTGCGCTTTATGTAGCATGCAGTGTTACTTCTGCTACTTTGGCAAAATTAAGTTTTAGCTCTTCAGAGTGTTTCATATTCATATATTAATTAGGGTAGATACCATCATTTTCTTGGGGAATACAAGGATGTGGAAGAGAAACAGCAACTTATAATAACGTACAACCCAGTTAACTGGAATACGTGGGGGAAGGAACTGTGGCTTTTCTGTAAACCCAGGGGTTTACAGTTAAATATCAAACATCTTCTGTGACAAAGACATTAGACATAGTTTATAAAAATTTTAAAGAGTCTTCTCTGCTGGAAAAGGGCTGGGCCACCTCTGTCAGCAGGATGTTTTCTGCAGGTATTAACTTCACTCCAGAAATTTCTGAGCAAGTTTCCTCATCCCACACCAACTGTTCCATGCTCTTGCAGAAGAACAAAAAAAGCCCAGATTGTGAAAACCAACTACATAAGAACCATCTCTTGCTGAATTCCCCCATATGCAGAACATGCCAAGACCTGGCACAGTAGTCAGGTTGCAATTAACATGTACCATGATTGCAACTAGATTAAAATCAACATGAAGGAAAACCCAGTTCAGATACATATGGTTGAATCCTTAACAAAGTGCCCTACTGTGTACTCCAGGGAAGAGCACAGTGCAGCCTTGAGAAAAGAGAAGTTAGACCCTTAGTTTTATGAATAGGGGCATGTATAAGATTAAGATACAAAAAAAATAGCCTTCTTCCCCTTCTTTTCCCTCCCTCTTTCCTCTTTCCTTTTTTCTTGTTTTGCCTCTGCTGTTCTAATTTATGATGTTCTGCAGAAGACAAAAGCCCAGAAGAACTCAGTACGCTGGCACCATGCCTGGAAAGGTGACATATTGCACATATATTTTTCATACATTTTCAAAAATATCTATGTGATGGGTTTTTTGCATGAATTACTGTACATTTGGCAGAGCAACATCCCTCCCTTTATCCTGGGCAACTACACAAGGACATTCTGCCTTCAGTTCCTG
>NW_009619157.1:0-17283 GCF_000690535.1 Cariama cristata | reverse complement strand
TTCTTCAGAAAAGCATTCCTTGCTCAGAGCAGATCTGAACTATTCTTGTAACTGTCAGCAAGAGCTTGAAAAGAAGCAGTGGAAATGTGCTGCTTTATAATAGATTGAGACCCAACATGAAGCAAAAAGCAAGTACAGATTTCAGGGTATGGTTCAAATCACAGGCAGAGTCACCAAACAATACGGTCCGTGGATACAGAGTTCCTTATCTGATGGTTATTTTCTCCTTATTCCTGATCTACCATGATATGTTAGCCTAAGAAAAGGCCTCTCTTGAATCTGCATCCAATCTATACCCCACAGATAAAAGATTTTTAAGCAAGTGAAGTAAAAATCCACCTGGACTTGAACATGAATCTAACTTTAAAACATGTCTGTGCAATTTTTTTCACAGCTCTGTATTTGTCCTACCTGCACTTAAGTTATCTGAACACCTGCCAGGCTTCATCTGAAGATGTTGTTCTTTAGGGTAGCTTTGTGAGCTTGTTGCAGTGCGGTGCTGACACATCACTGAATCCTCATGGACTCCACCTCAGAGCTGGCCAAACTGCACTGGGTCCCTGCAAGATGCTGCAGAAAGACTGAAACCTCATCACACAGATGCCTGGTTGAGGACTCATGGGAAGGTGTGAAATGCTCATTTATTCAACGCAGTAATTCAGAACTTACATTTTACACCTGCCATTTTGATGTAGTGAGTACAAAAGGTAAGTCAAAAATCCAGCACTCAATGTGAGCGTTTAGGAAATTCTAAGACTCAAGTTTCTGTTCTTTGAAAGTCTGAAAAGACTTTCTCCTAGAAACAGGTTGTCTACGGTTTTCTTTGTTCAGTCCTCCTTCAGTTCACACTTCAGGTGCTAAAGATCTCTATATATATGCCTCTATATTTCATTTAAGAGCCAAGATTGGTATTGTTAAGGATATTGTCCCCTAATCTGATGGTGAAATTGAAAGCCACCAATAAAGTGCCTGAAGGATGAAACAAAGTTAGTGCTGTAGTAGGGTTTCATGAAGACTTACTGGAGTATAAACTTAAGTCCATGTAATGCCAATGGCTTTTTCCCCAGTGTCCAGGATTTTTACCCATAAATACATAAGATTTGAAAATTCTTGTATTAAATTATTAAGAACTAGTGCAATTTCCTTTTTGAAGTTTAGTTTTATGAATCATGGAGTTGCAGTTCACTTGCTGCGCAATACCTGTAGATAGAAGACATAGCAGACATAAAAATACTGCTTGTTTCTCTTCAGCTATCCAACAAGACATTTTCTCTTCTAACTCTTGAAATTATCCTTCAAAATCAGCATAGAAGCCTGTACTTCCAGGTTTTTGTAAATATGCAAATCCCTTTTAGTTGATGGCAAATATTCCTACCAGGGTCAGTCAGTTTTGGATCAGACAGTACAGGCCTCAGCAGATACATCCTGAAGCCGAGAGAGGGACAGCCAATGACTTACAGAAATGCTAGATTTTACCCTTTACAAGCAATAAGGAAGACGACAGCCACAGGGTGTAGGACAGCAATCTGCAAGGTTTGAATGCTCCTACAGGTTAAGCACCAATGGAGAGAGCTCAGCGTACACTCCTGAAGCTTCAAACCCTATCAGACTCATTCCATCCTAAAATCAGTCTCTTGCTGCCGAGTTCTGCACATCCCACTAGACAGTCCCTTCCCAGGTAAGGACCCCAATTCAAATGGCAGGTGCCTGATATGCCCTCAGCAGAAACTACCTTCCTGTTTACCTTCCTCTTCAGAGCCCTCTGTACAGACCCAGGAAGGAGACTGAGGAGCAGGAGGTTTTTAGTTAACACATACGCAGAGATAAAGCAAAGGTAATGTTTCTTTCCCACATGAAGATGCTTCCCATTTTCACATTTGCTCACGCTGAATTTCATCTGCCACGTTATTGCCCAGTCACTCAGTTTTATTTGCTGCACCATCTTCATAAGCCAGGTCCTGTATAGCAGGATCTGTATACCTGTTACAACTGTTGGTGTATCGCTGCATAAATTAAGCCTCAGGGGAAAAATAAAATAAAATAAAATAATAATTCAAAAGTGTCTCTTTTCTGAGGCAAATTTTCCTAAGTGCACATGAGAATGATGAATAATGTACAGGCTAATCTACACCTGCTGTATCCAGTATCAAGGTCAGAGTGCTGAGGAACTAGCCCACAGCAGAAAATACTGCTCTGAGTTTTATTTACTGGGACATTGTAGTTACTCTATCAGTTACATCTTGCTATACTTATTTTCTGTGCACTCTTCCTACTGCTTTATTTAATCTTCTGCATACTGATAGTTGTTTCCATAGCCATTAAAGGTCAACATTAATTTTAAAAGCAATAGTGTATGAAACCAGCCAAGTGAAATAAGGAAAATGTATTATGCCGCCTGTACAGCTCTGGATTTTAAACTGTTGGAAACAAAACAAATTTAATCTTTTCCCACTAAGCCAGCACCTTTGGGTTCGCTAGACATAACTATAGAGATCGCTCTTTTTTGTTGTGGTTTTTGCTTTCTGTTGCAGCACTGACAAAGCCAGGGAAGTGCTTGATAATGAAAGGTACAAATTAGTGTATATATAACTTTTTTCTTTTTCTCTGGCATGCACCTATTTTAAAATGAGTCTGTACTGTACAGTTTGCAGTCTCTGTTTCAGCAGCATCACACAGGTCTCTGAACACTCTGCCTTCCAGGAAGTAATTTATTTTCCTGAGTTGGCATGAAGTGGTTGTTAGAGGAACCCGCCACACATAGAAGAAGGAAAATTATGTCGACCTAACAGAACAAAATAGGTTACAACTGGTATATAAAGAAGACTAATTGAAGACCCTAAGGAGCTGAAAGACAGATTTCAAGTCTCTGTGTGTGTGTATATAGGTATTGTTGAGTTTCCCTTCGCTGTGCTCAAAACATTGTATTAAAATAACTCCTGGCGTGGAGCAGCAGAAGCCGAATCAGCCAAATCAATTACTACTGAGCAAGACAAGAGCCTATCTTTGGTGACGTATGAGAAACAGAAGCGGAACAACAGGGCAAAGTGATGGACAGAGAGCCAGTCTGCCCTTCAGAGTGCATTAATTTCTTTTATTTGGGGCTTTTTTACAACTAGAGATGAATGAAAACAGTCTTTGTTCATGGATTTGCTGTGAACACCATCTGGCCATGCAGTTTTTTATATGTAATTATCATTAAGTACCTTAGATCCATTTTATCCTCATCCAGGTGGTACACCACAATTTTAAAGGATCAGTGCTAGAATTACTAAGGAAATGGATATTCATCCTTTCATATTCAGTCTTTCTTTTTGCTTTCCAGCTCAGATACTGCTAATCATGTAAATCTGGGTAGTTCATAGTTGAAAAAATTGCTTGAAAGATGAAACCACAGTCTTGGAAAATCTAAAGGAAATTAAACAGAAATTCTGAAATTCCTTGTGCTGACAGGCTATTATTATTATTAATAGGGGAAAAAAGAACATCCTGTATCAACCCTGGTCTATATCTCTATTAGGCACCTACCATAGTCCTAAAAGATTTAGGATAGGACATAGGGAAATTGAGAGAGGCATATTGTTCATAAAAATGTGACAAAAATTAGTGTCTCCATAGCAACTTCCTCAATCCCCCATGCCTGTGACAGCACATCCACCTCTAGAGACACGACACATGATGATACACTATAGATCAGGGTCACTAAAAACATGGGCAGAGTTCAGAAACAGACCTTACATGAATCCTGTCGAAAATTTATCACAGTTTCAGAGAGGTAATATATTCCTCATTCCCAGGGAGATATATATTTCTTACTAGTGTCCCAGTATCCAAAGCACCTCTTGGTCTAGCGCAGACAAAGCTAGCACCCTACTTTTTGCTGAATGCACCTTGATAAAAAAAGCTCTGGATCCAAGTAAAATCAATTCAGTAGCTGTGGACTGCAAAAGGCAGCAATGACTGATTTAAGTGTCCTGAAAAGGCACTTCACAACTTTTGCTGACTTCATTGGAATCTGTCTGACAGAGAGTAGAGACTCTCAGTGAGTACAGCCCTACTTTTTCCTTACTGTCTACAAGAACACTTCTCTGGAGACCATCTTCCAGGTGCCTTACGTGGCTGGGCTTGCTCATCAGGCCATGCACCCCAGGTGTTCCCCATGGAGGGGTAGTGGGGCCATGGCAGTACCAACCCTCCCTGGGATTGGGGTGCCAAGGGTCCCACAGGTTCTCAAATGGCCACTCCGCTGAAGACTCCAGCCCCTTCAGGGTATTCTAGTTCACAAGTACAAAATACAGAAAATTTAGAACATGGACAGCGAGAATTCATACCAACATATTGACCCCAGCTTAAGCAGCAATTTATTCACACTGTGAGGTAGCGGAGGTTAATGTTTCTAATAGAACTATGGTATCATTCAGCCCAAATTACCCCTTTTTTCTAACACCTTCTTCACAAAGACCCGTGGTTCTTTGATCTGAGCAACTCATTTTCCTCATCTGGAAAAATACACGGAATACTGACTTAAATGCTTGGGGAACTACATCCTTCCACCATGTACCCAAAATGCAGCCCAGGGTGTCAGTGACATCATTTGAGAAATGATAAGCTGGTTTCAACAAAAGTCTTTCTCCCTTCACCTCCTGCAGTATGCAGGATGCTTAATGGAGGTGAAGCAGAAGATGAGGGTGGGGAAGAAACAAAACCTTTATCAACAAGAGCACAAGATGTGGTAAAGTTCAGTTTGAATTTTTCAGTGATACGTCTTTGATCCCTAGAGATTTTGCAATATCTGTCTTTCCATTTTAAGAGATAGAGACAGAGACACTTATTTTCATGGTATATTAACAACCACTTTCATATTAAGCTTATTACCGATGTTTGTTATTCTTATTTGGCTTGCACAATATATGTTTATATATAAACAAATATAAGGAGCAGCCACATTTTGTAGTAACTGGTTTGATGATCTTAATGTTTTGTTTTTCTATAAGGAGGAACATACGGCACTAAGAAAATAAGTGCACCATTAAAAACTTCCTATGCATAGAAAAAGCAGTGATTTTAACTCATTCTGACAATTTAAAATCCTATTAGAGCACATATAGCCAAAAAGTGCCCATTTCAAACATCTAATTGTTCCAAAAGTAAATAAAGTAGATCTCATTCTCCTCTCATGGCAATTTTCACAGACATAATTCTCTTTACTTAATTGAAGTCACTCCTGATTTATATTGATGTAAGTGAGAATTTGGGTCCATTATTCTTACAAGACAAATTTCCTGACCGGGTGACACTCTACTGCTACTGTTCACACAGAGTACAGTCTATTAGTAACCTTGATGACTTCAATATGATTGACTCATATTTCAAGTTTCAGATTCAAGTCTTAAAATTTCAAGCTTTTGAATTTCAAGAACAACTGAACACTGGGACAGCAGTGCTCTAACAGATGCAAGATATATATTAACTATATTTTTGTATGTTTGTGTGTAGAAGTAAATTACATGTTAAGGGACGAACATACATGTTGGACCAACACATTCCTTGGTCTTCCAGGACTCGTAAATCTCACTGCGGACCATGATAAAGAGCTTCTGCATTTCCAGGTCAGTAGAGACCTCTCTGAAACACATGCATTGTCAGTTACAGGACTGAATCAAAGGTAGAAACAGAACCACCAAACAGCCCTCCTATCACAGCTCCTGGCGCCACAGGGGGATTATCACAGAAAAACAAAAAAAAGAGCTTTTTTTTTTTTTTTTTAAAAGACATATGGCACACTAGGAGAGTCTACATTTCCCAGTACAATGGAAAGTTCTCTAAATCGTGCTTTTGTTTTCTGCAGAAAAAAATTTAGGAAAACAAAAAGCTGGTTATGCCTCTGTCATCTACAGTCAAATAAGCGAGTCCTCTGTGGTAAGAGATACCAGCTGCTCTAGATGTTTTGAACAAGAGCTTCCTGAGAAGCAAAGAGGAAATGAGACAGGCCTTGGCTGTGAAGGGAAATGCAGGGCTTTTGGTCGCAAGCTCTGTTGCTAAGAGGAACAAATGTTTCTGTCCATGATGCCAAGTGTGAAAAAGTTTGAAAAAATACAAAGCCCTAAAATATCCCATTTAAGCAGTTTGAAGAAATATTGGTATTAGTTCTAGATTTATGTTTTAAGATTTTGATTGTTTTTAATTTAGGAACCTTAAAAATGTGTCCAAGAAGTACCTGATACCTGGCTGATACGTGTCTTACTGACTGCTCCCAGCCACAGGAGCTGCTGCTTTTGCTTAGTTTGTAAGGATTTTCACTGTCAGGTGAGTCTAGAGCTCTAGAATCAGCCAAGACAAACCAGAGCCATTCACACAGGTAATTATGAAGATGGGAAGCACTCAGTAATTGGGGGAGAGCAGACTGGTGCATTACTGTATTTCCCTTTCTCCTCTGGAACATCTCCTTTAGGGAAGCCTCATACCGCTTTTGCTTTTCTGCTTTTTATCGTTTGTAGGCAGAAACCCAGGCAGTTATGTGCAGGAGAAAACTGCACTGAGCTGTATCATGCTTGATTTGTTGATGCTGTCATGGAGTTAAATATCCATTTGCAGTTGTTTGCATCCGATTTGTTTGTCAAAAAAATGAAGGGCTATCATTGTTCTAAAATAATAGTCTATTTAATAAAAGACTGCAGTGTAATTTTATTTTCTTTTTAAAAAATATAGCAATAGCTAAGCCTGCCTATACTAGCATAGAATTTGTAATGATTAGAAGCCTTTTTTCACATATTCAGGTTCCAGTGAAGTCATCAAGGGCAGAACTGTGTCCCAAGGACAGGTGGTGGTATCCCAAAATTTCTAACTGGGAGGCTTCTGCTTTTCCTTATGCTTCCTAATCTTCTAAAGGAGAAAACAAACCCACAAGCCTGGAAGAATGCAATAGAGAGGACTCACATGAATGACCTGGAAGTCCCTTAAGTCCCTTGCTTTATATTCTTATGCAAATAAATGTGAGACACATTCTGCTTTTTCTGGCTTGTCTTCTCTCAGTAAACACATCACCCCGGTCCCCACCAACACTCTGGCTACAGCGCAATTCTCTTTTCATATCATCAGTTTTCATTTTCATCAGAGTTGAACATTAAGCCTACAGTATTGTATTCTGTCTTCAAAACCACCAGGAGCTGATTCTCCACTTCCTTTACCTGATGTGCACAAAGCCCTTTGGAGGGGCTTTGCAAAGCACAGCACGCACATTTCTATACTGTTTCCAGTGACAGCTTCAGCACTAATGTATGTGTATTTTTCTTTACCTGTAATTCATTCTACATTCAGCCCAGTTTTTAAAGCTTATTTCTAGTTGAAGAACAAAGGGTTAGACTACTAGGCTTTCTGCTCTTGTGAGCTAAATATGTTTTGGCTGTGAACCCCAAGCTGACATTTGCCTATGTCGCACAAATACTATGCATCCATCAAGATGGTCACCAGATTGTATTTTGATAGCTACCGCGTCAGTGGAATAATCTCAGCCAAAAATATGGATCTCTGGCAGCTTGTTTTTCCTGTGTCCAGTTCACAAAATCATCAGTTAGCATTTACCCATAAATCTCAAACTTTGATAATGTATTTCGAAAGCAGAAATATCAGATTTTGGGTAATCATCGAACTAGCACGTAAGCAGTTTTCTGGACTGTAAAGCAGGCACAGAGTGAGCCATTAAACCAGAATGACCAGACAGGATTGGGACTATTTTACCTGATGAGGGTTTCTCAGGTTGGCTATTTCCGTGTGTTGAGTTGGGTGCTGGTCAGCTTAAGGTATTTCCTTAATATAACGTGTTTAACTTAAGACTCTAATCCAGTAAATGGATTCCAGAAGTACATGCAAATGACTATGATTACTGTCAAATTTCCCAAAACCAAATTCAGCAAAAGGCAACACAATTTTTTGTATAAAGGGCTCTTAAATCTTTTCACAGAGGACCAGCTATCACAAAGGCTGAGAAGTTTTCAGTTAGAAGATCTAGAGCAAAGCAAAAAATGTCACACTGAAGCCTTGAGATGATGTTGTTTTCCCCATTGAAGTCCCCTGGTGATGGAAGAACAGTGACTCTTCCTGTAATTTGTCACCATGTTCATATGGTAATTGCAGCCTCCTGTGCCTTATAACCATATGCCAAAGGTTTACCATAAACCATTAATTATGAAGGTGATTTATTAAAAAAAAAAAAACAAAACAAAACAAAAAGCCCCCTTTGGTTTACATCTACATTTTGCCTTCATTCAGTCTCGGTATCAGTGTGTATGGTATCCTCCAGTGTAAGTCTACTATCTGTTAGTTCCCAGCTATTGGGATTATAGAAAGTATTATACCCAGTACAAAAAAAATTAAGGATAAAAAATAAAGAAAACCAAAGTGGTCTATTAAAGTGGATATGCTTTCACTATTTATGATGGTTAGAAATTGTATTTACTCTTTCTGGGTGAGATTTTAAGTGATTTAGGAGAAGGCAGCAATGTCAATTGAAGCTAATTTTTTAAAATAACAAAAAACCCACTCCTCCTCTTTAATATTTTTTCGAGTCAGAGAAAATCTGCAGTTACTTAAACTAAATAAATTGAAATGGAAAAACTGAAATAAGTTAAGTTTTTTCCCAAGTACTCCTGGTCCTGTCTGAAAGTTCAAGCAGAGGCCAAAGCCAACAAGGATTCAGGAATACATAGCCACGTATTTAAGAAGCCCAGTGCATGTTTCATAGAATCTTGAAATAAACATACACATAAAGTGGGGTTTAGTTACGTACAAGAACGGAATATGAAGCAATAGTATGGCACTAACCCAAAGCAAGCACATGTCCCCAGTATTTTTGCAATATTAATTACTATAACAAACCCATTTTCCCTGCATGAGAGGACACCAATCTGTGCCTTTTGAACTGCCTATGCCCATTAGCAGCTCACGGGCAGCTCCTGTGCCAGGGCCACACCACGTGGTGCCTGACCGGCAGCAGGGCTGGACCAACACAGTGGCTCCTGTCTAATATATAGCCTCCGCTGCAAAAGAAGATGACCCAGATGGACTTAGATTAGCAGGATCTCTTAAGAATTAGCTCTCTTACCCTTATACTCAACCTAACCTGACATGAAGCAGCAGGTGACCTGACAAGCTACCACCTTTTCCCACTTATGAGTTATTCCTGTATTCCTCCTTCAGCTATGGGAAATGCAGAAATGCAGAGTTCTTCCTCTGCAGATTACAGATACAGCCAAACCCATTCCACACTGCATATCCTGCCCAGGAAAACAGTAATCCCAAAACAAAAAAAGCCAAGCAGTGCTGATTCATAACATTCAACACAAACAGATAAAAAAGCCAACAAGCTAAAGCTGTATAACCTCGTGTCAGCTTAGTGCTAGTAAGGCAGTTCAAACTCTTTTCAATTCAGTATCTCTAATCCAAGCTAGCGAGCACAGATGTCGTCTAATACGTCAGTGAATCAGACGTCGCGGTTCCTTCTCCGGGAGGCTGACACATGGCACCCCAGGGAAGAGTCTAAAAGAAGTAACTGTAAACTTTAATACACTGCCACATTAAGTGGCATCTGTGCTCCCTGGCTGGGCTTGTTTATTTATTTATTTATTACAGCATTCTAATGTATGTAGAACTATGTGTTAAAGGAAATTATTTTCTTTTAATCCAATTGAACCTAAATAGAGCAGCTGCACTTGAAATGGGCAAAAATTGGGTAATTCCAATATTAAAGCTGCCATTTGTTTATATTCCTACACCTTGGTTTTCTGCTACTTGTTTATCTCAAAATTCAGCACTCATTTTTTCACAGAACATTTTATTTGCATTGTCTGGCTTTGGTTATTGTCTGCCACGGATGCAGCACAGTTTAAAACAGAATTTCAAGAGCTCTCTGGAGTCAAGGGCAATGGAGGATTCTCAAATTTAGCAGAGCACAGTTAAACCCATAACTACTACCACTACTGCTACTACGCTGCTTCAGCTCTAAATGATGAATCATTAAAGTAGACCTTTAAAGGGAGCATTCAAAGCAGAAGTTACTTAGCCAAGACATCCTTGGGAGTACAGCTGTGGAAAGGCGATGTATCTTGTACCATCCCATTTATCATTGTGCCTCTTCAATGGAATTTGAGAAAGATGATGTGCATGAAGATCATAGCAGTGTTGCAGAGATTTTTACTCTTACTCCTCTTAGGCAACATCTCAGAGACACTACCCTAACATCTCTGTAAAGAGAACAATACTATAGTAAATCTTTGTCACCTACTATGAACATCTTTGTGCCAGCAGTGACTTCAGTGGTACTTCAAAACTCCACATTCAAACACAAAGAGTGATTCTGTTTCTCTTGCTAAGTATTGTAAAAACCCGTGTTCACAAAGACATGAAGTGACATCTCTCCCTGAACAACTACTTCATGAAAGGACAACTGGTCTGAAGATTACACCACCAATTATTTATATAGCACCAATACTATTTCTGAATTCTCTCCAATACTCTGTGAATGACACCAATAACAGTGCCATGTGCATTTTAATTTGTTACTCCTTTATTATCCTCCTCCATTATCATCTGGACACTCCAAATGAAATCAGACATTAGGTTGATACGTACCATACAAACACAGAAGAAAAAATAAACCATTTCCTAAGGAGCTATGAGAGAATACCAAAGTACGGAGAAAGCAAAGTTGCTCACCCAGGCTGGCAGAGTCGAAGCCAAATGCTGGTCTTTAAACTACACCATCTGCTAAATATCCTGCAGTGCTTCCCATTTGCCCCAAGGTAGCACTTTCATGCTGCATATTTCTATTTTACAGAAGGGTACTTGACCTCTAAGATGCACCAAAGTGCCGCAAATTAAATTATTTTGAAATTTGTTTTCACTATAAACAGATTATTTTTTTTAAATCAAAATTTCCTGCTCTATTTTTTTTTAACTGTTCCAAACAAGTATTTATTTCTTGGTTATTTCCAGATCAGAACCAGTGTATAAGCATTAATGCTTAAATTATAAAATAGCAATAAGGACAAAAAATGAGCATCTCTGGATGTGCAATGAGAAGGGAGCAAGGGAAGAGCACTTCCACTGTCACCAAGATGACTTGTATCAAAGCCTGATTCAATGCACCCAGCATACCCATATTTCAGGTACATCTTTCAGTACATTTTACATTTCAGCACATATTACATTTCACTAATACTTCACGTATACATGTGAAAAAGAGAAGCTTTGATGTCAATGATAGAAACAAAAGAAAGGCAAAGTCTGCATTTCCATGGGATTCAGCTTTTTAAAAATATTTATGAAACAGTCACTAGTTTACACTTCTTAGCTGAAAAAAACATAAAAGATAAATCATACAACCCACTGAGATGAAATGATTCATCCAGGTCACGTAAAGCAAACTTTGGCAGAAGAAAGAAGTGACTTTTGAACTCTATCTGATGCCAAAAAGCCAGTTTCACACCTTGGGCCCAGGCAGCATTTACTCAAACAGGCAGGACTAGGAATGGAAAAAAAAGGAATGACTTCCTATGCTGTAAGAGCTAGCATTGGCCCCTGAAATTGCTTTATATGAACTTAAGTGTATAGCTGGAGATATTTCCAAGCTGACACTAACACAACCAGCAATATCATTCATAATCTTAGCTGTGCAAAATATCTCAAAAGTAAAAAATTTTCAAAAACATCTTCAGTTAATGTTAGTTTGCACATTTCACGATATGAATCAAAGTCTTTTTTAATGGAAAAACACACCTGAAGTTGAGGAATGTTGCTTAGATTTTTTTTAACGTTAAACAGCAGAGAGGTTTGCAGAGAAATCTCTGCAAGTGTTTGTCAGACTAATATGCAACACAAAAGAATAGCAAGTACCATGTTTTTTTTTCTCACATTAATTAGATGTGAATCTTGTAAATTATTCAGCACTTCTTCAGAAATACGTTATCCAAAGAGAAAATGGCCCTGAAATTAAGTTAGAACACTAGCCATTGCAAACAATTAATATAAACTCTGTATGACCATGTACGGTACTACTGTTTTCTTGTGCACAATGAGGTGAGTGGTTCTTTGATATGGTAATATAGACAGCAACAAAAGCAAGCATCAAAATAATCTGTTTAATAAAACCTTTTCCAGGAAATCTAAAATAAAAGGTACTCTCCAACAGTATGACATAAATCAAATTTTCTAGAACACGTTCATTACCATGGAAATGAGAAGTTCTGTACCCACAGTTAGCTCATCCCTTCCAGAAGGACAAGTATCTAACATCTGCCATCACCCTTTCTAGGGGAAGGAATGTGAGCAGTCTTTTGGATTTTTTTTTCTTACCACTCACTCAAACATATGCGCACATGGACACAAATACAGAGATGCTACTATAGGTTTATCTAAGCAAAGGCCAGTCAGAGAAATACACTGTGGTCCTGACAGTGCTTAATTTGTATCTTCTGCAATGCTTACCTCCTCCTAGATGGGGTTACCAGAGAAGTAAAGTGTAGCCTTTTAGTCCAGAATTTTTGTGACTTTTTGAAAGAGGACAGGTAAGTAGAAAAAAACAAGAAAAAGCAGATAAATGTCTAAATCCATAACCACCACACACAAACAGGCTATTTATTGAAACATATACCTCAACAAGGGGAAAATAGGAAAGCTAGTGACAGAAAAGACACACATTTTTAAATGCTCCTAGAAGAAAAATTGTCATTAGTTCTGCTCAGTGAAATTCCACGTTCTGCACAAAGTTACACAAATGGTCAATTTTCAGGGGTGGATTTATACTGCTTAATTTAATGCATCCAACAACAAGTGTTAAAGCTAGGAAACTAGCTTTCCTGGGCTTCTTGCAGAGAGGAAGAAAGAGGCTTCTTCAAAAAATGATTAAAAATTATATGCTGACTTAGTTTTTAGGTAATGCAGCCTCAGAGCGCTTTCCCTTTTAACTGCAAGGGTTTCACCTCCCACATCATTCAACATTCACTTATCCACCACTTTGCAAAATTAATATTCCTCAATTTGGAGATAGCTGCCTGGGTTCCTAAGGAAGTTGTGTGCGCCCGTTGACATGAATCTCATTGTTCATGTCACCAAATCTGGCAGAGGTCTCAAAGCACTGAATTTCTACAAATATGGTCAAAGCATGTGGCTAGTTAGAGGAGAGAGTGCCTACTACACTACATGTTGGGTAATGAGCACCAGGCTTTTTTAGACTTTAGGGGATCCATGCACAAACTCCATCTCCAAAGCATACTCATAAGAAACCAAGGTTTGCTTTTTGTTGTTAAGAAAGCCAGTATGACCAACAGAGCTGGACTTTTCCACCACAAAGAGAAGAAATAAAAGTCAAACCTCAAATTAAATCTGGACACTCTGTCTTGCTTTACCTTATAGCTTTTTTTTTTTTTCCTTATAGATCATGAATTTTGCCTTTCAGTTGTCTGGGATTGTTTCTTTCAAAGAGTACTGCCTACCTGAAGTAACAGAGTCCAATAAGAACTTCAGTGCATATTTCCAAAGAACTTCAATCTCAGTGAACATAGACTTACTTCACTATAAAATGTCTCCCAGTTAACCTCAAAACTTGGAATGAGCACTGATTGTGCTTTGATTTATTTTATATGGCAGTTCATCTTACAAAAAAATTAGAAAGCAAAGGAAAGAAAACAAAATATGGAAAAGTTGGAAAGAAATCAATATTTTCCATATTATTCAGTTCAAAAAAGGAAAAACATTATTTAGGTCTAAAATTGTTGCTTTGGCTTCAGAATGAACTGTTTCTGGTCATGTGTGTGTTTGTGTTGTGAAGAATGATGGGACAAAAAGTTTACCATTTTTTTTTCATTATTTATCCATAGTTTACTGAAAGATGCAATTTCAAAAGTGACAGTCAAAAACTGAGTTTAAAAAGCATGAAAATAAAGGTTTTCTTCATAAGGGAAGATTTAAACTTTCTTAAAATGAAACATTTTACTGACATTTGTGCAGGAGCGGAGAGGCTTACTTTCATTCATCTGACCCTGGCCAGGTGAATTAACAGCACTGAGTCCAAAGTTCTACAAATTGCTAAATTCTCTCTTCCTCAAAAAAAAAATTTATCCAACTCAATTTGGAACAAAACCATCTCCTCCTTTTATCAGTCTAGAGAACAAGCCACCAATGCAGTAATGTAGCTGAACAAATTGAAGAAATTTTCCTTAGGAGATTCAATTTTCAGTTAATATCTCTTCTCTCTACCCTGCGTATACTCAATAAGCAGTTGAGGCTTCACTTCACTTGCTCCCTTGGCAGTACGTCTGCCTGCTTCTTTCATGAAAACATCACCTTTTGGATAGGACACAGAAAAGCACATTGTCATCCCAGAGAGGCCTGTACCCGGTACCTAGCACTGTTCTCGCACTACTATTAGATCCCAGATTAAATGCAAGTTATCAGTTGATGTTGGATGTTGTTTTTCTTCACAGCCTCTGTCTTCCTGGAGCATGGCGAGAGGACGTGACTCCTGCAGCCCTTCACTCCCAGGAGCTGTAAAAGGACTTGATGTTGGGATGCTCACAGCCCTTTATTGTTGGAGGCTTCTTCAGCTCCACAAAACTGTAAATGTTTTTACCCTCAGATTTCCACAGCAACTCCTTATCATGTTCTTTCCTGTCAGTATTGTTCAGTTTGTTGGTGTCTGGGGATGGGTGAATGCAAGAGCTTTCTACTACTTTTCAAAATTTTCCTCCCAGGTGAAAGCAGATTCCCTTGTCTTCCTCTGACATTTCAATAGTTTGGGTTGAATCTGGAAAGCCTCTGAAAAAATCAGGTCATTTCAACTCATGGCCCAAAAGATTGGAAACCTTTTGAGGACTATCCCAAACCACAGGGTTTGCTTTTTCTCCTCAGTCTCTGAGACTTTTTTTCTCCTAAACAACTCTCCCTTTCCATCTCATCTGTTTTCTTTCATCTGAGCTCTACAGCAAAGACAAACATGCAGCTTCCTTCATTCCTATGTTTCATATTCATTTCCAGAAGGAACACAGGTACTCTGGTGCTTGTGTTTAACACAACTTGATGAGCTCTGCCTTGAAGGGAAGCAAGACTGGTAAAACCTCAAAGCAGGCAGAATTTGATTTTTCAGCCACCCCCACCAAAGCCTGATCAAAACAATTATCGGTAGCAATAATGCAAATCAAAAAAGCTGAATTAAATTGTTTACCTGCTGGGAAAGACTGTTACATGGCAAAACATTGCCTGCTTCCTTTATCTAAGAAAATGCCCACTGAAGGATAAAACTGCCGAAGGATTATTGATACTGTTTTCTTCCCTTTTCTCGGTGGTGGTTAATGCCTCCACCCAGACAGAGCTGCTGAAGGGAGAGGCTGCAGTGTAGACCTCAGACTGCAAGAAGTGCCTAGACCTTTCTCCTGGGGCAGGGACAGGCAGCAGACCTGCCTGCAGTAGGTGTGCCCAGGTGGAGAACCTCCTACAGCGGGTTGCTGAGCTGCAGGAGGCGGTGAGAAGGCTGCATAACATCAGGAAGACTGAGAAGGAGCTAGACAGCTGATTCCAAGTGCAGTCTGCAGTGGACCCACAGACCACGGCCAAACAGCCAAAAACTCCCCCACCGGCACACACAGAAGGGAGGGGGGCCAACAATGCAGGAGAATGGAAGCTTGCAACAGCGAGGACCTGCAGAAGGAAGAGACTTCCCTCGAAGCCTGAAGTGCGCTTGCAGAACCACTTCACTGTCAGCGAGGACCTGCAGAAGGAAGAGACTTCACTCGAAGCCTGAAGTGCACTTGCAGAACCACTTCACTGCTCTGCAGGCTGAAGAGGAAAGACCCATCACATCAGGAGAGATGCTGGAGCTGTGTAAGGCAGCCCGATCTGCCCCCGTATAACCACCGGTGCAACAAAGAAAAGGTGATGGGTGACAGTAGTAGGTGACTCTCCTGAGAGGTATGGAGGGACCCATTTGCTGAGCTGATGCACTCTCTAGAGAGGTGTGCTGCTCACTCGGGGCTTGTGCCAAGAGACTACCAACCCTCATACAGTCCACTAACTATTATCCACTGCTGTTGTTTCACATGGGCACCAGTGATACAGCCAGGAGCAGTCTGAGGAGTATCAAGAAGAATTACAGAGCCCTGGGAGCAACAGTAAGGGACTCTGGAGTCCAGGCAGTTTTTTCATCAATCTTCCCAGTCCAAGGGAAGGGGTTTGAAAGGGTCAGTTGAATCTGGCGAATCAACAGGACTGGTGCCACAGCCAGGGGTTCAGCTACGTAGACCATGGGACTCGCTTTGAGAAACCTGGTCTACTAAGGACTGATAGTGTCCAACTGTCAGAGAAGGGGAAGAGCATCTTCAGTCATAGGCTTACCAAGCTGGGAAAAGGGCTTTAAACTAAAGTTGGCAGGGAGGGGAACCTCAATCCATTGCACTCCTGCCAGTTTCATGCCAGTGCCAGCAATTGATGCCCAGAGCCTGGAGAGGGATCATAGATCGGCAGAAGAGCACCTGAAGAGCAGCACAAAGGAATCCCAGCCACTCCGACCAGTAAGTCGGCTTCATCGAGGGTCCAACTTAAATGCCTCTGTGCAAATGCATGTAGCATGGGGAATAAACAAGAGGAGTTAGAGATGAACACACGCCTGCAGGTCTATGATCTTATTGGCATCTCATAGACGTGGTAGGATTGCTTCTATGACTGGAGTGTTGGAACAGAAAGTTATAGGCTCTTTTGGAATGACAGGCAGGGGAGATGAGGAAGGGGTGTCACTCTGTGTCAACAACCAACTGGAGTGCATGGAGCTCTGCCTGGGAATGGATGAAGAGCCGACTGAGAGCCCGTGGGTCAGGATTGAAGGGAAGGCAGGAACAGGTGACTTTGGCCTCCTCAGGGAGGTGCTTGGGAGAGTACCATGGGATAAAGCCCTGGAGGGAAGAGGGGTCCAAGAAAGCTGGTTAATGTTCAAGGATCACCTCCTCCAAGCTCAGGAGAGATGCATCCCAAACAAAGAGGAAATCAGATAAAAACGCCAGGAGGCCTGCATGGATGAATGAGGCATGTATAAACGAGTTCCTGGACAAACTCAAACACAAAAAGGAAGCCTGCAGAGGGTGGAAGCAAGGATAGGTAGCCTGGGAGGAATACAGAGAAATTGTCCAAGCAGCCAGGGATCAGGTTAGGAAAGCTAAAGCCCTGGTAGAATTAAATCTGGCTAGGGTTGTTAAGGGGAACGAAAAAAGTTTCTATAGGGTGATAAAAGGAAGACAAGGGAAAATG
>NW_009619156.1:36827-46568 GCF_000690535.1 Cariama cristata | reverse complement strand
GGCCGACGCCGCCGCCTCACACGGGGCTGGGAAGGCGGTGGCGAGGTGCGCTCCGCGCCTGGGTGCGGGCTGCGGGGCAGCGGAACACGTGTGGAGTTAGAGGAGAGCCGACTTGGCTGGTAGGAATAACGCGTATTTGAGAGCAGCGAAGGCCAGCGTGCTTTGTGTCGCCTCCTTCACGATGTTCATGTCACACTTGTCGGTTCCCAGTTACCGCACAGCTCTGGAGGGTTTTTGTAAAGTCAGTGTTATGGCCATAGCTCCCGTGCAAAGTAACTTTAACTTTTTCTGAAAATTTGATTGTACCGATCTGGATGCGCATGTAGGTCGGTTGTCACTAGGACAGGTCCCTTTGCTTTTTTGTTGAATAACTATACAGTAACTGTCATACGCGCAACTAACCGGAGGAACCAGGAGTGCGTGACTGAGGTTTGGATGCTTAAATGTTGTAAAGAACGAGGAATGACTTTGAGAGTGTTTTCCAGGTATTGGTTAGCACTATAGATACATCAATAAGCAAGTACCAAATGCTATTTAGAAGAAAATGTAAAACTGGTTATGCTGTAATACTGCATGTATCTCAGCAGAATGTGACACTCGAGTATTAAAACTTTTGCACTGCTAAATCAGAAGTGTAGGATTGCGCATCAAGTATTGTCAAGTATGACAAACAAAAGATTACACCTAGGTGTATTAGGCACAGGAAAGATGTTATCTAAATAAAGCTGCTTAAAACTGGTCAGACTTGCTTTCTGTGGTGCAGTAGGCTTTTCTTATCGTAAATAAAAAGATCTGTAACAAATTCATCTCTAAGTACAAAGTGTGCAAAATAGGCATAGGTTAAAGTTCTGGGAAGAGTGAAGGGATATCCCTTAAAGAATCTTGTTGAAATTTTATTATCTGATAAAAAGTTTATACATGTAAAGGAAGAAAACAGTAATTCGCGATAGGAATAAAGCCATGATGTTTTAGATTTCTTTGGGTGTGTGGGGTTTTTTTTCTGTGTCTACAGAGTGCCACTTCCAAGTACTGTAATTACTGGACATGCATTTCTGTACCATGGCTGCCACACTTTAACACATTCTAGTGATCTAATAATACTCGATGCAGTCTGTGTACCTTAATACTAGAAATCCTAATTATCTTAGTGAAGCTGTAGGTGAGGATTAAAAAGTCAGCAGAAGTGTTAAGGCTTATTTGTTAATTTTATGGTTTGTAAAAGTAGTATACTGTAGTTAAGATATGAAGCTTATTGAAGGTCTGAGAATGTTCTTGGCCCTGTTGATGTGTTCTTTAAGAATATTGCGAATCATCAGTGTTAAAATAACCAGAGTACTGCACCTGAAGTGCAAACATCTGTGGTTATTGTGCATCTCTCAGTGTTTTTTGGCTGGACAAATACCCCTCCACCAAGGCTGGTGCTGCGTTCAGAGTATTGTGTTCAGTGCTGCTTTTGTGTACAGATTTTGCCATAAATGTTGTCTTGGCAGTTCACAAGAGTGGCCGGAGAACCAGCCCTAGCCCCGGCCTAGCAAAGCTGGGACAGGTGGCTCTGCTGACAGTGGTGACATTTTGGTTATCTTTGAACACTTGGTTAGGCTAGGACTAACAGAGCAATGTGCGCTTGGCAATGCACCGCTGTAGGAGCCTGGTTCTGAAGTCGCGCTCATCTAGCCAAAAGAGCGTAGGATGGTGGATGTCCAACTGAAAGAGCTCTGTGTTCGTAACATCTGAAGGCAACTCTTTGCAACAATCACTCTTTAAATTGTACTCTCCTCAAGCCTGTACGTGGACTATTTACTTAACAGGGTCTGCGTAAAACTATTTCAGTTGTACTGTGATGAAAATGAGACATCATGTTTGTTCTGTCCATGTTACATTTGGCTAGCAGCATTTGAGATTTCATTTGTACCAAACCCGGTTTCTTCAGATTGCCTATGAAGCTCCCGGATTACGTTAACAAATACTTGTTATTGTCGTAACACTTTAATATAAAGTGCTTGTCAGGGATATGTAGTGCTTCTCACTTGTTGGAATTCTATGTTCATGTGGTTTGGGGATTTAACAAAGGGTTATTTTATGTTAAAATGAGTTTTGGTTTAGTTTAGCTTCTTCACTTAAATTTTATAGTATAGATTAATGCCTGTAGTACTTACTACAGTCTTACGTTGGCAATCTGACAGATCTCAATGACCTTGACCTCACTGAACTACAGTCAACAGTATTACTGTGAAATTGTCCTATATTTTGAAGACTAAGTTACTTGTGCTCACTGGTGCTCTTGTCCTTCAGTTGTAGCATAGGAGGAAAAACTAGGGAAGCAGTTCTTTCTGAGGAATCTGCTTGTTGACTAAATTTAGGATTATGTTATTAGAAATAAGTACATTTCCACTGAAGCAACGCTCACTGGAGTTGACTAAGTAAAAACAAGAGAAGGGTGCGATCTTGAAGGTGGGAAACAAATTTTCTTGCTTCAAGGTATAAAAACAACATGAACTTTTGGAAGAAATTTAGGATTGAATCACTTTGCAGTTTTTCATGATGGTGGTCTTTGAAGTGCTATGGATTACATTTTGGACTGTATACTGTGCTGTTCCCGTCCTTATATTCCTATGACAGTGTCGCTTGTGAAGCAGTTTTGTGGCTGTTGGAATTCCTTCAGAATAGGTAGGAAGGCTCAGTGTCATACAGTTTAAGCTTCAAATATTGAGTGAACTTTTTTCCTCCTAAATATAGGATCAATAAGTATTTTCATGGGAATAAAATTAGGTATGAGGGTGTTGATTATAATCAGATGTTGTAGATTACTAAAATCTGAGTGCAGTCTAAAAAAACACCAGTAAATGTTAACATTTTATTGACCAAACTGAATGAAATGCAAAAATACTTGGCATTGGGCAGAATACAGTAATTTTGGAATTTTCTGCCTGTTTGGTAGAAGTCTTGCATACATTTAAAAGGAGAAGCGTAATTGACTTAAGCGCATGCTGTTTGCAGCACCTGAATATTGTGAATTGCATAAATGCAACCTCATACTCAAATACTTACTTTTGAAATAAATACTTCAGACACCAGTTGCTTAATTGGCTGACGGTGACAAGGAAGACAAGGCTGAAACAACAAAGTGACTGGCAACTATTCTGCTAGAAAACTGGGCTGCTTTGAAAGTTGCTGCCTTCCAAAAGGCGTATTCATGAGTTGAGCTTTGCTGCTGTTGTACATGATCTGTTGCCCATGCCAATTTAAATAAGTACATCTTTGATTTTGGCTGATGTTTTCAGTCCATCCTCTTAAGCATGTTCTGAGCCTGGTCTGTCAAAGGCCACTGAATTTCGTTCAGTGTTAGGAGTTGCATAACTCCTTGGTGAGTAATTACTGGCAGTGACGTGCATGACTCAGCTACCTAGTTTTGTGCATCTCTGAAAATCTCCACAATCAGGCGGTGTTATGTTAAGAAAAGAAAGTAATAGCGTTGCCCGTAACTTGACTTAAATGCCCTCAGCTATTGCAACAATGTACAGTTTTTATAAAGGCTTATGAGAACAAGTTGCCTTAAAAAAAAAAAGGGGGGGGGCGAAGTAAGCACATTAATACTCTTAAATGGAAGACAATGAGTGTCTTTATGCATTGAAAAGTGCTGCAATATAGTAATAATAATAGTTCTGTTTTGGTATACCACTTTTGAAGATCATTTTGGAAATCTGCTATGGTATTCTGAGTGTCTAAAAGGAGCAGGGGGTCTGTTCGAGGTAGCTCACCCTGCTTCCCACAGGACAGCTTTGGAGAGACTTCACAATAACCCTAAATCAGAAGAACGGTATGATTTGTTAACTCAGAGAAATTGAGTATTTACATAGCTTTACTTCTTTACTACATTAAGAGTAAAATTTTAAATACGTTCTTTTCATCAAATTTAAATCTTACCCTTTTCCAGTATTCTCTTATCTGCCATTAAACATGATTTTGAGACTGGCTGCGTTATGCCCTTTGATTATGGAGTTACAATCACCTCCTGGAGAGGCAGTAGTGAAATATCTCAAGTCCTTTACTAGTTCAGTGATCCCTGTGCTTATGGTTAGGTTTGTGTCTTGTCATAGCTATAACTAGTCTGAGACATGTAATTTTCCCCTGATCTCTGATAATGGGAAGGATCAAAATGTTCTTTTAAAATCAGTAATTATATGTTGCTCAAGATTTGTTATCCTGTCTGAATGTATGAATTATTTGCTGCAGGAAAAGAACTTTATAACTTTCCCTAGTAATTGATTATGGGTTTAAGGTTTGGTGTGTGTTGGGTTTTTGTTTTTTTTTTGAAATTTTTTTTTTTTTAAGGTAGGTGGCTCTATATTTCTTTTTCACTTGGTGTGTTTGAAGAGAGTGTGAGTTACCTGGCCTCTTCCTTTTGTGAGAGGGCGTGAGGGACTGAGGCTGGCGCAGGGTTTGTGCAGGTAATGAGCGGATGGGAAGAAAATGCAGCGTAGATCTGCGGAGTCTCACGTGGGCACTGCCGTCGGCGGGACATCCTTCTTCTGGTCGTAGCGTGGCAGGGTGGGACTCGGCTTTAGCTGGTGTCACTCCGTGTCGGGTAACCCAAATAACACTGCTTCATCTGCCACTTTGTGAGCTTGGCTGCTGTACTGGGGGAACTTGTTCCTTCCCAAAAGCATGCGAACCCAGGCAGTAAAGAGCACTGAATCCAGCTTGGGCACCTGCACCCAGTAACAATATCTACTTTTTTTGAAAAAAAGAGAAAGACTGTTGCATGGAGAAAAAGTTGTGGATGTTTTATAGGGAGAACAGGTGCCTTTAAGCTTCAGTTTTGTTCACAGTGACTTTTAGAGATATTTTTTTTAAAAAAAAAAAAACAAAGCCCTCACCTGTTTGGCTGTGCACAGAACCCCCAAATTTCTCAAACCTTTCTCAGGAAATAAGATTCAGTAGGCCAATGTGTTGCTAATTAAATTAATGATGCAAACTCTCTGCAGATGTAATTCAAAATAAATGAGGAACAAATGTGGTTGTCTTAACAGGATTTTTTTCAAAGGATTTTTTTTCAAAGTCTTTTCGAAATAATTGGGGTTTCTAATGTAAGCTTCTACTCTAACATTTTGAAATAAGTATTTGAAGTAATACTTTTGTATGTGGGGGAGCAAACTGGTTAGTCTTATGTTCCTTTGGAAGAACTGAGAGGTGTAGGTCCTTAGCAAATTAAGCACAGGGAAGGTGGAACCATGGAGGATGCAGAAGCTTTTGTTGATCCTTATGTAGAATTTTACCTGTTTGAAGCCAGACTGGATTATACATGAGTGGTGATGAATAATGATTTCTATTTCTAACAATGTTATGATTATAAAATTCCCAGTTCTGTGTTTTCTGTAGATTTTTTAATTCTGTTTGAATGCCTAAATGAAGACATGTAAAAACAGGGCAGAATGAACCAACTTTACATCTTCTACTGTTTGTCCTTGTAGTTAGGCGTTCTTGCTGACCATTTGTGTAGCTTCTTTTGGCCAAAACCTATAGACCCACCAAACCGTAATGCATTTACCATGTAAGCAGTTAAAACATCCTTAATATTGGAGGGAAGATGGTTCAAATCTTTGGTAATATTGGGATTCCTCTGTTCTGCTGTAATTACTGGAGGGAAAACATGTGCAATAATACTTAAGCCTTCTACCAGCCCACGAAAGCCTTTGGATATTCTCCCAGGGTAACAGGGTACAGTCCCAGCGAGTCATGCGATCCATCGCAGCTCTTTAAATCAGAAGGCAGATTGTGCTGCGTTACCTCGGAGGCGTTGGAGGATTGGGTCTCTTAGCTTGCACCTCGGGAAAAGTAAGCTTCTCGCCTGCCAGTTTGTCTGACTTTGTTCTCGTTTTCTTATGTAGTTGTTTTGGTTATTTTTATACTAATCAACAATGTGGAGTACTTTCTGTAATTTTCAAAATTTGTATTTGGAAAGTATTGACACTGTTTGCCTAAATGTCTGAGTTTAGTTTGTGTTTTAACAGAAGTTAATATTTAAAATGCTCAGTTAGGAGTAGGACTTTAGCGGTACTGAACAGCAAAATGATTCAAGGATGAAAGGATCTCCTTCAGAACAATGGTACTCGCCTGTTCTCTTTATAGAGAGATGTGCTTTCTAATTCTCAATAATAAATTAAATTTGTGCTTTCATAGGTATTTAGTAAGTAATGACGGAGAGGTTAAAATAGTTATGTTCTATATATGCTTGTGCATAAATATTCATGATTAAATCACTGAAAGGGGTCCCACTTGGCTGCGGAAGCAGAATTTTGTATTTGGTTTCCATAGAGGTGGGAATTAATTATTAATTGTAACTTTTTTTTTTGCCTAATATGGGGGACAGTGGGAGCTTCTACTTACTGAATCTTGGCCAGTATATGTAATTGTACAGAACAGTAATGATTTGATTTTTGTCATTGACTTTTTTTAACTGAATAACTGACAAACTACTAGACTTTGGGTTACAATCCAACAGGCTTGTTGTCATTTGGTTTGTGGTGGTGTTGTTGTTTTTTTAATGGTGACACTCCTGGTTCCTTCTGTTAGTTGCGTGTATGATGGTGACCAGGCTCACAAACAAATAAGGCAGAAGAGTAGTCCTGTATATCAGGCAATAAAAGTAGATTCATGCACTTGAACATAAAATTCTTTGGACTAAAAATTGGCAGGCATCCCAGTCTTTGTAGTTACAGAGAGACTGGACAGGAAAAAACCCCCATGAACCATAATGAAGGGGAAAAGTGTACGATAGGAAATTGTTAATTAAGATGACATTTGATTACCTGCCATAAAAATCCAATAACTTACTATATTTGATTTGCCAGAAAGCTGAAAGTATGCTTACATGGCGTGCTCAGGAACTATGCAGATCAAATAACATGCTGATTTTTAGTTCAAAACCCCATTCCAGCAGTGACAGCTTTCTGTATCTGATTGCCTGGAGTTAAGCTACTGTTTTCAGTGTATGTACACTACTTCTGGCTGGTAATATTGCTTCCAGAGCTTAACTTTTAAGTAACAAAATTTGGAAGATGTTGACCCTCTTTTAAAGAAAGAAAAAGCAAAATGCACACTGAGTTCACTTCACATTAAAGTCCATGAGTGAAGAATTGTATCGTATTTCTGAACACCTGGAGTGGAAACCCATTTTATTAGTAGATCCACTTTTTTGGACAACTTTGCTGGGCCTTACATTGATTCATGCTTGAATGTAATGTAGTGATATCATGAAAAGAAGTTACATGGCGGTGAATCATCTGAAATGAGGTTGGAGTTCCTATCTGGTCTGAACTTTGATATTATTTCTTGATGCATTCAATTAATTCACACATTAACAAGCATAACGAGTGTCTCATCCTTCCCAGTATCTAATTTGGAAAAAAATATTTATGCAAAAAAGAAATAAGTTACGTAGAAAATTAGTTAGTAGCATTGATTTGTGTAGCATCTGTGAGGTTTCTGAATCCAGGGTAACAGGCTAGTGAGTTTTGTCCTTGAGAAATTAGGGTGGCAATGCATGATAGATGTGAATGATGAACATGTGTTGAATATGCCAGTGCTTGGGTAAACTGAGAGATTATAGTTAATGTGAAGAGTATGTGTGTAAACTGTGGTTAAAACAAATAGAAACTTAGAGAAGACTGAAAGTAACCAAAGACTCATGCTACTTTCTTTGACTTTTTTTTTTAGTGAGGATGTAGTCCAAAAATAAGTTCCAGTATCTTGATACAAAAATTGGAAGTGTAACTTTATCAAAGCCATTAATTTAGGACTTAGCTCTTGAAAGCTGTGCTTGAAATCAGAGAGTCCTAGAAGCAGCAGTGGAAGTGGTTGAGGGTTTGCTTCGATGATGCAGTCGTGGTGGTATGAACCTGTCCTTTCAGCCCTACCCGTTTGTCGAGTTTTCTGTTTGGTTTTTAAACAGGGGCATGGTCTATATGGTGTTTTAAGATTCTTTGTAGTCCTGGGGTTTACCAATTCACATACTGAAATGTGGTATGATTATCAGTATCTTAGGCATGTATTTTAGACCAATTCAGAAGTTCAAGAAAAAATGTCATTACCTGGTCTAAGAACTTAATTGGTTCAACTTCTGTTTTCAGGAAAAAAGTAGTTTGAATTTCCTTGTTATTTCTAGTTAGTATTTTCTTGTGTGAGATCTATGCTACATGAAGGTCGTGATGCTGAACAATTAACATATAAATAAATTAGCAATTATCACTAGCAAATCCATAATTGGCTTCACCCATTTTGTCAGGTATTTCTGGTTTTTAATTAATGCTTTGCATGTTTAAACAGAGCATGTCCTTTATGTTTCTGTATTTTTTTAGTTTCAGTTGGTAAGCAGCATTGAATTATTTGTTACCTAGGGAGAGTTTAAACTAAATAACTTTTAAACTTTTATTTTACTGCGGCTGTGGACTTGGTATCATCTTTTTACTGTTCTTTGAGGCGGGGGGGTAGGCAATTGCTAGCAAGTATTGTGCTCATTTAAGAGCATGCCACTTACTTGCTTCTGTGCAAATCCATATCATGCTTTTCTGCATCTTGAAGGTGTTATTTTTGAAATTGATCCACAAATATTTATTAATATACAGATCTACAGTTTCTAAAGTACTTCATTAAAATTTGAGTATTCTATTTGCTAGGTTATTTAAATAACTTTTGATACAAGTAAATTTTTAGAGGAATCTGATTTTTTTTTAAAGAAAATATATAATTATTTTTGTACATAAGAATTCTGTGGTATATATTCTCTGTTCTACCTGCTCTTGCACTTTTCCCTCTTGCCCCCAAAAGACTTGAAAGCACTTTTGAATTTTTCTTCCTTAAACTGCAAATTAACTTTCAGCAGCAGATTTTAGGATTTTAGGTTTCTGAAAAGCATCCGCAACATAAATTTTGTGTGTAACAGAAGAATTTTATGTTAGTGTCATCTTCTATGGATGGTATCTGTAGCTCTTAAAGAAGGAGTTTTAAATTAATTCCAATTAAATAACACTATGGAATGACATTTACAAAGGGATATACTAAATGATACACAAGGGAGATGCTAAATATAACTACTAAGTAGTAGTATTTGTTTGAAACTACAGTTTGAAATTAGAGCATCAAGAACACCAGTTTTCATTTTTATGCTCTGAAATGTAAATTGGTCAAATTATGAACTCTGCTTATTTGAAATTTAGATCTTAATGTTGGTTTTGTTTTGTTTTTTTTTTCTTCTGCATTCCCCTTCCTTCCCCTTTCCAGCTAAATGGCCTTAAAATGGCAGATGAGCCTATGGAAGAAGGTGAACCATATTCCTACCACGTAAGTAGATTTGATAGATGTTCAGTTTAGACACTTATGAGCATGACTTCATTTTGAAGCAAAATTTATGCATTCCCTGCTCTTTAATAACTTTTGAACCTATCATTTTATTTGACCAGATCTGAAGAGGCTCTAAGTCTCAAAGATTATTTTGAAAATTAGTACCTGGATAGGCGCTGTAAGTGCCTTGTTTGGGAACGTTTGCCTCATGAGGCAGTGCTTTATGAAAAACAGATTTTGTGTGCTTGAGAGAGCATTTACTGACCCCGTAACCTCAGAAAATGTTCAGTCCAACCTCGAACCTTTTATACACGGAGTGTCTAATGTTACTCTTATTATACTGTCATCTATTCTTCCTTTGTATTTTTTGATGTAATTGCTGTACATTCATCTAGAAGGTAC
>NW_009619156.1:22235-36813 GCF_000690535.1 Cariama cristata | reverse complement strand
GTTTTAGAACAGAATTAATTTTTATACCAGTATGTTAATTTGAATTTTATGTAGAAATATCCCAGATATACCCCGTTGAGCGTGGCTTTTGTCCAGTGCCTTGGCGATGTGCATGTTTAGGATATGCTGAAGATCAGCGTTCTGGCTGGCCAAATCTTGGGCCCAACTTTAGGCTAATGCTGTATGTGGTGAAATGCCTGACCTTGCATGGAAAAATTGGCCATCATTTTTCAACATGCCCGTCCATGTATTTTTTTGAACAGGGTCATGGAAGAAGGTATCCAGTAGATCTTATTGCCAGCTGTAACCACTGCTTTGTATTGCAATAATAACTTTTAAAGTAAGTGATTTGGAGAATAAACTCTTGGGGGTAGAAACCTGTGGTGCTTGGACATTTCCTGATGTGGAGTAAGTAAATAGTCAGCGTCATAGTTGTCTTGCACGTAGCAAAGAAAGATGAGCAATGGGTTGTCTCAGTCTTTCACTGTACTTGAACCAGAAGGATGTTGCTGAGCTTGTTTGTTAGGTGCTTGGAGCTACGTACCAGTCAAGCTGTAATGAAGTAAGATGGCACAGAGCCATAACGAATTGCGGCATTTCTTTTGGTGCTTTGTCTTCTGTTGAACCTGCTGGGAACAGTTACCTCTTGTGCAAGGCGACGCAGTGGGAGCTGGTACCTGAGCTGGCCTCAAACAGATTTGCTGCTCAAGCAGCAGAGCACAAAATCAGATAACCAAATTTGCAGTTCATGGAGGCCAAACTAGAAATGAAAATGAAACTGGCTTTGTACATCTGTTCAACTCTTTACCTGCTCATTTCTTGTTGATGATGCAGAGATCTTTTTATACTTCAGTCATGCTAATTTTTAGTGCTTTAATGATGGTTAAGTAGGTGAAATTATATAGACATCTTTTGTGAAGGTAAAACACTTTAAAAAATAACTTGTTTCATACATCTCAAATTATTCTTTATTTGCATGGAAAACATTTTTCTCCTCAGTTCACATTTAGAAATACTCTCTCAGTCTCCGCAGCAACCACATGTGATGTCAGAGGCTAATGACTCAAGGTGGGTGATAAACAGGCAAGCAGGTGAACTCTTAAAGATCTTTTTTCAGGCAAAGGTTCACAGTGTTAAGGAACACAAATTAGGATGGTGAAGTAAAAAGGCTTCTAAATAGAGTATTTACATATTTCATAGAAAGAACCAGCCATTAAGTCTGTTGTACAACTTGGTGTATAACTGGAGGACTTGCTGCTTTCATCTGTTGTCAGATGACTTGAAATGCTAGTGTTCTTACCTGCATTAAATTCCAGACATGTGTTTAAAAAAATAAATAAAAATGAAAAGATATGTGCATCTTTCCTATGAATATGTATATGCATAGTCAACAAGACGGAGGGTGAAATGAAGTTGGATGTATACGCTGTATCACCAGTGTATGTCAGCTGTTTTTTTGTTATGAATATGTATATGCATAGTCAACAAGATGGAGGGTGAAATGAAGTTGGGATGTATACGCTGTATCATCAGTGTATGTCAGCTGTTTTTTGGGAACAGAGAGGGAAATAAAGTAGCTTAGAGTGTGAAATAAGAGTTAACATTGTTATCCAGCAGTGTTTTGTGTTAATACCTACCTTTGCATGGGAAGCAGGTGGAACAAACAGGCCCTTTCCAGAAAGAGTATGAAATAGGAGATATAGGAAAGGGGAAAGGGCTCATGTGCAATAACAGCTGGACTACAGTTTGTGAATATACCAAGATGTTAGTCTGAACGCTTTCTTTCCCCCTCTGGACAAAGCAAGCAATTAGGGCATAGACAGTTAACGCAGAGTGATGATTGCCCCCTTTTTAATTATTGCAGTAAGTATGTATACATTTAGATGATCAGATTTCTACCCTGAATTTCTGTGTAAACTCACCTGGAGATTTTCATCTAGATACTTCTGTATCAAGTCTGATAACTCTGATTAAAAGTTCTAATGCATGGTCTTGGGCAGCAGGACTTTCTGTAGTCAACCTGACTATAGAATGGTGTTCTTTCCTAAAACCAACTGTGTCATCAATTGCTCAGGTCTTTTTCTGGTGCTGTTCATATTTGTCATTGAGGGATGGCAACGTGCTGTGGGTTGGTAGGGTGTTTTTCTGGTCTCTGCTAAGAGAAGCTTTCACGGTGAAGACCTGAAGAGGAGGACAGCTAATAATCATTTGGGCATGCTAAAAGCAAAGTACTGCAAATCAGATGGGATTTTCTGTTGTGATTGGGCTGTATTTGCTGTGTACAAGAAGTTCATTGGTATTCTTGATAGGGCTGGGGGGTGCCACTCCTTTTCTACATGCACGCTGAGGTTGCTGTTGTAGGTCTTGGCACGTAGTTTTTAGTTTCAAGAGTGCTTGTTCTGGCTCACAGAAACTTCTCTTGCACCATAAAAGCTGCAATACATCATCCAATTTGTTTTCATCACGAATGTTTGTATTTTCACAATTGTAGCTGCTGTGTCCTGCATTGCTAAAGACAAGAGTAACAGGAAAAAGTCAACAGAACACTAAATCTTTTACCTACCTCAGAATTACCCTCAGCTTTCTGAAGGAGGTCTTCGCACAGGATAGTCTTTCCATGAGCTCTGCACACCAGAGCTCTGTGTCTTCTGTTGGAGGCAAGAACTCTCAGAGTTCTTAAGATGACTCATATCTTATTTATATGCTCTTCAAACGATGCATGTTCCTCTAGCTACAAATGGATGGCCATATTTATTATTTGGTGCTGTGGAAAGCAATAATTACCTAAAATGATGAAATTCAATTTAGCTTTTATTAAGACTACTTCAGGAAAGGGAAAGATGAAAAGAGTAATTGCTGAGAAAACTAAAGGCTGTTAAAACAGAGGTGAAGCACAGAAGGATCATCTTAGACTTGGTTTAAAAATCTGTACATTTATTCCTTTCATGTAAGAAAATTCATCTTTGCTGTAGTTGTAATATTTATGACAAAAGGAAATGAGCATTCTTTGAGAATTGTTCTTCAGTTTTGAAATTTTAGATGCATCTATTTAAGAAAGGATGGATTTGAAAGCTCCTCATTTGAACAGCTTGCTTTTATGCCTTGTTAAAATTTCAAATATTTTATTAAAATAACCAAACCAAAACAAGAGCAGGCATTTACGTGCACTTCTAATGAGAGTTGATTAATTCAGACCTGTGCATTGTTGTATTTTGTTTGCCTTGAAATAATAGGATGAAGGAAGTGTGAAAGAAATTCCTATTACACACCATGTGAAAGAAGGATGTGAGAAAGCAGATCCAGCACAGTTTGAACTACTTAAAGTTCTTGGACAGGGATCATTTGGAAAGGTAAGATAACAAACTTTGTTTTTGTCTGATGTCCACTTTGAACCTGCTTTGTCTGTCTTCCCTTGTTTCTGTGATACTACCAGGTTAGGTGTAAGCCTCACAAATCTGCGTAGAGGTAGATAGGCTTGTGGGAAGTGCCCTGTTTAGGAGGAAGTGAGCCATCCTGTTTTGCAGTTGGGTGGGGAGGGTTGTGTGTGTGTTTTCATTTTTACTATGATAGCATTTCTGACCTCACATTTTTTAGAGGAAAAGCAACGTCTTTTTCCATAGACCTGTCCAGACATTCAAGAAAGATAGTGCTGTAGCAGAGTTGTTGAGAATGTTTGAAAAGATAGTGACAAATTTCATCTTTTTCCAATCTTGCTCTGGTGCCAAGGGAGCACTGTTTATGGCAGGACACCAAATCGTATCAGGCATGGAGAGGCAACAACCTCAGTCTCTAGGCAGAAGGGTCAGTCAGTAGCAAATTTTAGGAGGTCTATCGTGGAAAGTTAGTTTGCTTTAACTGAACAGAGAGGCATATTTGTGGTTCATCTGGACTGGTATCTGCAGCTTCATGTGGACAACGACACCGGCAGGAAGGGATTTTACTAGTTGGGTTATAGAGTTAGGGGTGGGTTTTATGCAGCAGGTCTGGTGTTGACAAGCTCTGTTTACCTAATGCCATGGCTAGCTGAAATAAAATCATGGTGTTTTCAACTGCCTCAAGACTTTATTGCAGCATCTAGAGAGGAATCGGAATGTGCAATATCTCTGTTCCATATAGGTTGCCTCACATCTTCTGTAGCTTAGCTTGGTGCTTGGGAGGCACCAGTGGTGTAATAGACATCAACAGACACTTCTGGAGGAGATGGTGATTCGTCTTTTAACGATGGTACTTGACGTGCTTTGAATGTTTGGCATTTTTCAATACACGACATCCGTATTGATGTAGATACAGAAGAAGAGTGATTGTGGTAGTTGGATTTGAACCAAATAAACAATAAAGTAAATAACATTACCCAGATTATTTCAGGTTTTTTATTTTGCTGTAGTTGTAAAGTGATCTACAGCTAAAAGACACCAAGTGAACAATTATTCAAATAGCATATAGAAGAAATTGCAATTTTTTGTTACAATAATTTCTTTTTATATTATGCCACTTGGTGTTACACTGCAGAAGTGAAATTAAAAATCTGATGTCTTAGTCACTAGTTTGAAACAACGTTAGTTGAAATATTAATCCTAGAGTAAAAGAAGCTAATTTATTTTTTAAAACCGGACTCTTAAACTAGATCTTTTGCAAGTCATAAAAAGTAGACAATCAGCTTTACGTATATTTCCATTTTCCTGTTCTTTTGCTGGTTTGGTCTATCTCATGGCAGGAATAAACCTCTACATAGAGTTGTATGGGGGGGGCGGAAGAAATTAGACATTAGGAAGGCATTCTGTGAATAAGTAATAGTTTAGAAAATAGACTTTAAGATACTTCTTAATGTTTTACAGCTTAGGAACGTTTCTTACGTGGTAACGCTCGTTGCCAATTCCTTCATACACTTTCTCATCTTCAAAGGCTAAAAGGCTCCGTGCATTTGTTACTCCTGACTTGAGAAGTCTTAAGCTATTTTGGGGTTCAGCACATCTGGTACAGACATCTTAGCCCTGACTCGGGCAGATTCTTACTTCACAGAGTTCAGACGTCTGACAGCCTAAGGAGCGCTCTTGCTCAGACTCCCACCAGCTTGGCGAGACGTCAGTTTTGGAGCTTTTGAAACCTGGCAGTACTTGGTTCAGGAGCCAGCTGTAAGAATTGGATGATGACTGTTGCACATCTGAGCAGAGCTCTTATTATCTAATATTTGTTGCTTTCTGTTGAAAAGAGAAAACAAACAATGAAGATCAATGGCTATTGCCTTCATGGTGTTTGTTTTCTCTTTCCACCTCCTACTTCCCAGGGATCTCCGTTTGGGTTTAGAAAATTCAAAGTTTGTTTGCTCTAGCACAGTACAGTGCTACAGTCCATCCTCCACCTGGCTTTTTTGACATCTGTGCAGGATTTAAAACTGATTCACAGAAATAAAGGGCTAAACCTCATGTCTGTTACTGACTTTCTCTCTTCGGCCTTTGATAACCTTTTAAGGCTTCAGTGCCAGATCTGCTGAAGATGATCTTTGGTTCGCTCAGGTAAATCACCATGAGCAACGTGTGCCCACCTTGATTTTGCTTTACAGTTGAACAACTGATCATTGCATCTCCGCAAGTTGTGGGATTATGGAGACTTTGTCTGCAAATTAAATAGATGTTTTCAGTGGCAGCTATTTTGGTCCTTATTAGCTAGAATTTGTAACTAGTACATTAATTCCTTACATTCTCACAAGCTGCTAGTTATTAAGCTCTAAAATATTTGTACATGCTTATTAATATTTTACTGTTATAAATGTGAGTGTATTAATCTACAGATGTTTTCTTATTTGCTGGTGTATGAATTATTCCGTTTACTATTTGAGCATCGACATCATATAATAGGAGAGCAGTGCTGCAGGTCCATCATTGGGCAAAACTTAAAAAAAACAAAAAGCCCGATAACCTTGAAACATGATGACATTTTTCTTCTAACCAGAGCTTAAAGTAAAAACAACCCCTCTCCCAACCCTATACAATTTAGTCAGTGACAATGTATAAATTTCTGATTCTAGAATGGAAAATTTGACAAGCTTATTTGATTATCTTTTTTTAAAATAATTTCTAGATATTTAATACTTTCTAGCAAAGTATATATGTAAATAAATCTAGTGTTAATGGAAATCTGAATAAGGTAAGATCAGAGAGGCAGTTTTGGGTAGCTCTTGGCATTCTCTTGTGACTTGTACTTTTTTTTTTTACAGTACAAACATTCCTCATAACTAATAATTGCTATTATGAGAACAACAACTTAGGAACAGGAGCACATAACAAACTGTTTTGTAAATTGAAAGACATAGTAGTTAGAATATTAGGCGGTGGAGGTACAGGTATTAGTACCTCATTATTTTATCTAACATTATGCTTTTCTTAGTGTCAAGTTATATAGCATCTATCTTTAAAACTCCTCTGCAAGGAAAAGAGTAGAAAAACCTGCTGGAGTTGCTGTTCCAGAGGGAAAGGGTGCTTTAATCTTAAATGGTGAGGTTTCCTTGCTTTTGTCTCGCCACTCTTACAGAGTTCATTAATGTTGCCTGTCACATACTTGAGACTTGGGTCTTGAAGCTGAAACCAGGCTGAACTGTCATTCTCCAAGAAAGTAATATGATGAAACACATTTACGTAAAATATTTATTTGATAAGTACTTACTTAAATGGCTTGATATAGGAAATAATGTATAGTTTATGACCAATCTGAATACTTCAGAGAGCTTGGTGGTGCATGTACCTCTAATCTGATGAAGGGAATGCAATTTTGCCCTTCCTTTAAAGGTGTATACTTAGGAAAGAACACTGAGAGCTATCTGAAATAAATAGGAGGTTTGCAAATGCTTTGTGATAGTTGCATATTTGATTACTAAGCTTGCTTGTGCAAAAAGACTTACTATGAATATTTGGCATCTTTTCATTCCTCGGAGTTTTTGAGGAATGGGATGGGACTAGGGACATACTATATCCTTGCCTGTATTAATGAAGTTAAAAATAAAGACATAGTAATACTTTTTTTATTCAGGTTGATTTAGCATTTACATAAAGTATTTTTAGCAGTAATTAAAAAAATTGACTTTATATTACCAGGTCTTCCTAGTACGGAAAATAATTGGTCCTGATGCTGGGCAACTTTATGCAATGAAAGTATTGAAAAAAGCTTCTTTAAAAGGTATGTGTATCTTTTGAACTGGAATTTTAGAAAATAGTTTTCAGTGCATCTGTATCTCTTAAATGAATCTTGTGAATACTTCTTTTTAAAAGCTTTTTTTTTAAATCTTAAATGTTCTTCAGTGAGTTCATAACACTTCTCTGACAGCAGTTTTTTTTCTGAAGTAACTTGTAAGCTCATGTTTAAGAAGTATTTTAAATCTAGCCAGATAGCTTTAATTATGTAGTAGAAAGTACTCTTTCAAAGTCTAAAATTGCGTTATTTAATTCTGTTTAGTCTTTTCATTATATTAAAACACATTAATTTCATAAACAATTTTCCTTTTGTCTTTTGTTAAGTTAGAACTCTACTGTGGTTAAAATTAAGTCATTCCCTCTTGTTGTAGGTGCCATAGCAAGCTGACTTACTGTTTTGGCTTTCAGAAGACACTTTAATGGATGCAAGCCCGTTGTGTTTAAATAGGGACTATTACTCATTGGAGAGGAAAAAGTAATCTTAAAGGACAGAAAATATACATTTAATACAGCTAGTTAATTCAGAGGTTGAAGTTAGCTGCCTAGAAATGTAGATGTGAGCTTTTTTTCTTGAAAGTAATATGGGATGTGTTGGGGGGAAAAAAATGAAGACAGTAAGGAAGCTGGGGCAGATAAGAAACAAAGTAGAGCTTTGGTGTCTGAAAGCGTGTTTTGTGGGAGACTTAAAAGTTAAAACCAAATAAGGTAACAAGGAAAAATATTTTGTTAGACAGCAAAAACTTTCCATATGCTAATTTCTGCTCCATTTGTATTATAACAAATACATCTGTTTCATGCAAGTCATCTTTTTTTTTCTTTTTTCCCCCGCAGTTCGGGATAGAGTTCGTACAAAAATGGAGAGAGATATATTAGTAGAAGTAAATCATCCATTTATCGTCAAACTGCACTATGGTTGGTATTTTTTTTTTTGCTACAGTCTCTTACATTACTTGAAGGCATAGCTGATCTTGTTCTTTCTCAGTTGTGTAGTGTCCATTTTAGTGTCCAAATTAGGTTCTAGCAACTTTAATTCACAGGGCTAAAAAAGGAACATAAATACACATGTATATAAAAGTTTTAGGTTAAGTCCTCTTGAGATTAAGGGTTTGGAAAATTCTTATAAGTTCTGCAGAGTTTTTTTTTTTTTTTTACTTTTTGTTGAGTAAAACTAAAACACAGCAATTCACATACTTGGTGTTTCCCTGTTTGATGAGGGATAAGTAAAAGAAAATATTTTAATGATCTCTTATGACTATGATTGTCTTCTGTGAAGAAGCAAGTAACCATTCAATAAATTGCCTCATGTGCTACTGAATTACTTCAGTTTCATAACAAAAGTATCGCCTTTCACTGAAATTTCCAAGTTGTAAAAGCATTCGGATCTGTTTTGTAGATCATCTTTGTCACACTATTGATTTTTTTATTATTATTTTTTTGTTAAGCCTTTCAGACTGAAGGGAAGCTATATTTAATATTGGATTTTCTCAGGGGAGGAGATGTGTTCACACGATTATCCAAAGAGGTAAGTACCTAAAATTTTATCTCCGCTCAGTGTTAGACAGGGTTTGGGTTTTTTGTGGGTGTTTTTTTTTTTTTGTCAGTAGAGGATTGTCTGCTGTTGCTGTTTCCCTCCATATTTCTTGTCATAGTCAAGTTTTTAATAACTTAGTTGGGCTTCCCTTACATATTGTAGAATATATTCTATAACCTTAAGAAACATGAGTGTGTATTGATTAGAAGCCTAAGTTTTAATTTGGTATCTGCAAAGTACAGTTCTTTTGTCTAAAAATGTTTTGTTGCTTGGAAACCTAACTGAAGTAAATTAAGATTTAGCAATGAAGAAAGGGAACGTATAGTTCTCTTGCTTATCGTCAGCTTAGGTGCTCCTGGAAGCCCGCATCTGTAAGAGATTTCAGCTGCATTGTAAAATTTCATAATGCTGCAATACAAATCCTAATGCTTAATGTCACAAAGTGTGAACACTGAGTATTTTTGAGACCGCTTCCCTTCATCTAACATTGGCATACAACTGGACCTTTAATTTGTCATTTCTATTTTTGTTTTCTGGAGAGAGAGCTTCAGAGGAGGTAATATGATGCAGCCTTTTTTTTTTTTTTTTAAATTTGTTATCAAATATTTGTTATATGTTACCTTAGTATTATGAACATATTTATAAGACTTATTTTCTTTCTGCAAACCTTTCATAAAGATCTAAATTTTTAATGGCAATTTCTCAACAACTTCATAGTAAGAGAGCTTTTCAGTGTTTTCACCAGTGTAAAGACTTTTGTATTGCTTATGAAAAGCCACTTTCTTAAATGAAAAAACTGAGTATCTGATTTTTTTTTTAATGACATGAAGGAGGTGGTTGATCCCCACTATGTAAAGCCATAAACTAGTTTTTTCCCCCATATACCTCTTGTAAAATAGAACTTTACTTTTGGAACAGGCACAAGAGAAGAAAGAATTTAAAGGGGCTTTTTTTTTTTCTTTATGTAAAAAAAGAAAAGCTGAACTTGGTAAAACAGTCATCATGTCCAAGAATTGTGCTCAAAATTAATTAACCTTGAGGGTAAAATGGAGGTTAAAAGCTAAAACAAACCAACTGACTTGTAAAGAGTTGTTGGAGCAGTAGGTAGGAAAGAGGTCAATCTCCGCTTTGATATAGGATGTCTAATTATAGAGGAAACTGTGGTATAGCAGGAAGAACTGCTCTTTTGCACTAACACAGCTGGGATTACCAAGTATGCAGCATTCTTAAATAAGAGATACAAGTCTATCCGTAGTAATACTAGCTAGGTGCTTGAAAGAGGTATGTATTCCCTTTGGGAATAAAGAAGTAATAATTGTCGAGTTCTCTTGCTGTTAAGTCTCTACATGTTTTTTGGAAGACTTAGTTACCTTCTGTGATGACTTTTAAACACTTACTGTGTATATAGATAAGAAAAAAAAAATCAGGTCTTTTTATTTTCTGTTGGGAAGACAAAGTATTTTCAAAAGTATGTGGTAAAACAAAGACAGTGGACAATAGACATGAGGGTAAATTCCCCGTGGCATTTCATGCTTGCCACACAAGGATTATTTTAAATTAATTTGGTTTAGTATGAGGTTATTAAAACACTTTTGTTGGCCTTTAAATTCTAATTTGGGTATGAGAGTTTCAGCTGTGGAAGCGAAATGAGTCTATAATGAAGTTTTCACTGGTAACAGTTAATGAAGTTGACTTGCATTGTGTTTAATTTGACACAGAAAGCAGTTTTAAATGAAATTATTATTGGAAGATTGTAGATTACCATTTAGCATCATTGTATTCTGAAATTTGCATTTTGGCTACTCCACAGAGTAATAATATCCGAAGTTTCCGCTTGCTCTTTTGGATATAGATGAAAAACAGTATCAACATTGCTCTTTAAAAAATCAAAGTGAAACTTTGTGTAGCGTAACAGCTTTATTGTTCATACAATGTTAATACCTATCATTATGGAAATTAGGAATATTTCTGTTGCTAGTAGAACAAATTATGTATGTGCAATTCAAAGTACAGATCAGTGTACTACTAAATCGGTAAGCCCAGTTACCTTAATTTAAGCCTTGTTAGCTATCTACTGTGCAGTTGAGATGGCTGTTCTCCTTGTTCCTGGTGTTTTCTATGAATGAGGGAATAGTTCACTTAAACCTCAAATTCAATTCCAGTAATTTAAAGATTGCTAGCTTCTCAAGTAATTTGTAGAACATGACAAGAGCCAAAGCAGGTACGATTCTTGTCCATGAAATTAGAAGCAACCTATTGAGTATTTAGGATAAAAATGCATCTCTCAAATGCTCTGTGTGCAATGGCAGTCAGTTTTTCAGTATCTCACTAGGGTTCTTCAAAATTTTTTTTTCTAAGAAGAGCAGAAGGTTTTTTAACTCCTACTGCAGACTTTCACATCACTGTTATTTTCACCAGAGTGTTTTATTTTTCATACTTTTCTCTAAATTATTTCTACTTTATTTTTTACTAAATATTGTTAATGTGAATTCACAGAGACAGTCACGAAAAACAGCAGTTGTATACTAAATTTTATGATGCAGTGGAAAACAGTCTGTACAGAATTGTGGCAGAAGGAGTGCTGGCGGTCAATAACACCAAATATAACAGTTAAATTTATTGAGTTAGCTAATGCTCTGCAGTAACTACTTAAACAAAAACATAAGCATTGCAGGTAGTTCTTTTGTATACTTGATGATTAGCCTATACTAGTACATCATTTCTGTTAGCTGAATTCATGAATTATGAGTTCGTAAGGTACTTCTAAAACTTATTCTGAAATTTAGGCAGACAGGACTATTTTTTTTAGATTGCAGTTTTAAAAACTGAAGACAAGATCAGAAGGTAAATCTATACAGTTCTTATTAGGTTATGTTTACAGAGGAAGATGTGAAATTCTACCTCGCAGAACTGGCCCTTGCTTTGGATCACCTTCACAGCTTGGGAATTGTATACAGGGACCTGAAGCCAGAAAAGTAAAGTAAAATGTATTTTACCACTATTATGTGTATTTTGCTTGTTGCTTTGCATTTTCCACTATAATGATGTAAAAAAAATAAATAAATATTTTTGTTAGACTATGTAAACAAATGTAAAATGTAAAAAAATAAATCTATGATTTAATTGAAATAATATTGGCTTGTTAATAGCAGAAATTGGGCATCAAAAATGTTAACTTATATTTAAAATGTTATATATAAACATTCTTCTTTATGTGTATTGGTGAATGTGAATTTTAATTTTCAGCATTTTGCTTGATGAAGCAGGACATATCAAGTTAACAGGTGGGTAACACTTATTAGTATACCACTTTCTGAACGTATTTCTGTATAAGCTTTTGGTTATAAGCCTAAAATATGAATAGTGATGGCTGGAGTATGTGTGAACCAGCTGTTTAGACAATTTTTTTATTGGAAAGACTTTTTATAAAAAATCTGTATCCCTTCCCTATATAATGAATCTTTATATAGTATTAAGTACTTTTATTGAAGTATTTTAGATTGAAACTGTATCCGGTGGTTTTGGTCATTCACCAGATCCTGCTGCCCATGCAGGTTCCACTGAAGTTAGCTTTCATGTTGGCTAAAATTTGCATAGATCAAGTTGCAGTGTTAGCAGCAATATTGCTGTAAAAGGCAGATCCTAGTTGCTATGGTTAAAATAGAAGAAGTGTAGTTGAAAATACAAAACCAGACGTTGAATGTGTTTTTGTGTTTTGTTTTGTGGTTTTTTTTAAAAAGAGCTTTAGTTCAGGTGGTGGTATGTTAGTAAAACTGTCCACTGTTCAGGCTAGAAAGTGAGCTGTATCAAGATTTACTGTGAAATGCATTTTAACTGAAGATCAAGAGGCTATAGACACAGGCTAAAGTTGCTGACTGAGACTTTTAAAAGGGAGCAGAGGTGCTTTTGATGTAAAACAATTTTAGTGGACAATAAGACTTCTAAAATATTACTTTTTGTTGCATTTCTGGATTATCACTTTTAAATGCATATAAAATTGCAGAAAAGTGTTCTATGAGGAACAATCAAAATACATATATTCTAGGAAATTATATATACCAAGGACTGACTACTTGGAAACCAAATTACTATGAATTTCTGAGAGCTTTAAATTATTTTTAAGGTGATGCTTTTGTATTTTAAACTTCATCATGTGTTTTGATCTATAGATACTGCTATTAGATTCCAAGAGAAAATGAAGTTTTTTCAAACTCTCAAATATTTGATGGAACAATAGTGATGGAAATCATATTTATAAAATGCATAATCTTTTAAATTCTGTATCATATATTTAAATCCAGTTCAATCCTAAAATTCTCACTTCCTCCTGAAACTGGAAAGGATAATTGATGGGATTATTGATTAGCAATCATTTCCCCTTTGAAAAGAGGGATGCATGAGAGCCTTGTCTTGAGAGCTGGACTAGTATCAAAGACTTGTATTCAATGTGTATTCAATGGCATTGTTCAAACTAGGGAAAAAAAGTATTCTGTGAATAAAGTGAACACGTATGCAAGACTCTTCTTTACTGAATTTGAGTCCGGTTGCAAAACCATGTTGTCTTACATACCAATATTTTTAGTCTGATTTTATTTATTCATCATTCAATAATAGTAGACCATGCAGACTCTGTTCTCTTTGAAATTCAATTTTTACTTCTATCCAATTTTTTGTGTGAATAAAGCAGACAGGAAACAGAGAAAATGAGAACTTTTGATTATCTTAATGCTCTAAATGTGTAATATTTCAAATACTGACTTATTTTGAGTAGTAATATCATCAATTTAATGTGACTTATAGAATGGTTCTGGTGGTATGTAGTAAATTGAATGTCTGCAGTATGTTTAGATATCTACAGTTTCTTGTTTCATGAAGAGCTAGGGTAATCACATACTATTCCTGAAAGCAAACAAACAAAAGCTGTCAACACTTGGATTTTGAAATACTGTATACAGTATTGTTTTTTTTTTTCTAAAGTTCTTTACTGGCTATGTTCTTGTAATGCTGTTGTTGTAGACTTTGGACTCAGCAAAGAATCAGTAGATCAAGAGAAGAAGGCCTATTCTTTCTGTGGTACTGTAGAATACATGGCACCTGAAGTAGTAAACAGGCGAGGGCACAACCAGAGTGCTGACTGGTGGTCCTTTGGTGTTCTCATGGTACTGTATGCTTCGTTGCTTACCTTGCTTAAGGTCACAAATGCACTGCGTGTGTCTACGTGAATGTGAAATAATGTAGTTAGAATAAGCTTGTTCGGATCTAATTACAAATGCTTGGGTAAGGGGGAGAAAAAATTCAATAACTGAACTGCTACTGAAATAGCAACTCATTTGAATGAAATTTACTTTTCACCTGCTTAGCCCTGTAAGGAGTACTTATCGGGAACCATAAAAATCCTATGTGTAGTCCAGTAGTAGATCAGAACAGCTGTAGTCAGTGTGGAACTTCAGTTTGTGTATTTATTTTGCATGTTTCTTTTTTTTCTTTAACTATCAAGTAACTGAAGACTTGGTTTGATTGAATATTAATTGCATTTTTGTAAGACTAAGCCTGTTGAGTGAATACTGGAGTGATGAAATAAGCCAGTAACCGCTAGCACTTACGCCTTTTCTGTGGTATGTTAGAACATCAGGCTGAAATAGGCATATTGACATTAAAAGTAAAGTACTGTTTTAGAATTTATTCTTTTTTGCTCTTTTCAGAGTATGGCAACATCTAAAACTTGGTTATGGAGGGGATTTTATTACTTTAATTAAAGTAGCTTACAGATGTAAAACATTCCTACATCACTATTACATTACACTTGCCACTGTTATTATCATGTAAACTGCTAAAGAAAACAAAATTTTAGATTTGAACTTTT
>NW_009619156.1:0-22163 GCF_000690535.1 Cariama cristata | reverse complement strand
TGAGTAATTGAGGGAAGAAGTGTTGATTTAGATTAACATTTGTTCTTTTCAGTTTGAAATGCTTACTGGTACACTACCATTTCAAGGTAAAGATCGAAATGAAACTATGAATATGATACTGAAGTAAGTATATCTTTTTACTTTTTGGAAAGTCAGAAAATGTAATTTTAAATATGTTTTAACAGCTTGTTATAAATTCTTGTGCTTGAAGAGCATTAAGCTAGAACAGGGACAAAATAGCCAAGTCCCCCCCACCCCCCCAATAGGATTTAGATCTCAGACCGTGCAAATACTATTAAGTATCTACAGGAATTAAAAAATCTTAGGGGTGAACTTGTATTTTCATTGTAGGTGTATAATAAAGATAAAACCAGTACAGTAAATTAGACTAGCATTATTTACTGCTCTTGTTGTTGTTATACTCTCTTGCTACTGTTACAACATAGCTTGTTTTGTAAGCAATAGTTAATCAGGTGTTGCTTTGTGTACATATCTCTGGAGAGTGCACTTATGTGCTCATATTTTTCATATTGAATTACCTCAGTTACAACAGAAGCTGTCTAAGAAGACAAACTGGGTAAGCTGGTGATTAGTAAGTGAAGTTATTGGGCAAATATGTTCTCATCTTTATTTGTGCTTAGCTAACAAAGAATTTCCTTTAAACCACATGCGGAGCCTTGGGCCTTTTGAGGGGGTGATAGTCAGGGAAGGGGATAAGAGAGAAGCTCTGTCCTTACCAACATATGGCAGTTTGAACTTACTCAGAGTAGGAGTTTATAGTGCTATTACCTGTGAAAGCGGATGGATTAGATCACTAGCCTCGCTTGGAGCTCTAAGTGATGCTGCAGTTCTGCAGGAGAATTTCTTGCCTTAGCCTAATTGTTTTTATAAAATCAGCTTGGTAAAGTCAGTAAGCTTTCATATGATGGCTTAATGAGCTGCTACTTGAGGCTCTTGATTCAAAAGGAATGTTGTTAATCTCTTCATGGACAAGTAATTTGGGATTTGGTGAGTCTCTTCTGGCATTGATTCTGATAGAGGTATTTTGGTGATATATCTTCATGTCACCAGGAAGTTCTTTGAAAATACTTATGTATTCCTGAGATAAGTTTTACTCTATTTTAGCATAAAGCTTGTTTTGGGGGCTTGGGGGAGGCTGGGGTTTTTAGTCTGGTGTGGTTTGGTTTTTTTGTTTTGTTTGGGGGTGTGGTTGGTGTTTTGTGTGTGTTTTTTGTGTGTCTTTTTTTTTTCTTTGAAAACCATTCATATAATGTGAAATGTAAACTGATGAGGTGAATGTATACGCTCTGCAAGACTTTGGAATAGATCCTTGATGCATCAAATTGTGCAATGAAGTCTATGTAGACAATTTTTAGTAAGATATATTTCTTTCTCTTACTTGTCCTCTGTTTTCCTTCAGAGCAAAACTTGGAATGCCTCAGTTCCTCAGCCCTGAGGCACAAAGTCTTCTGAGGATGTTGTTTAAAAGGAATCCATCAAATAGATTAGGTTAGTTCATTTATTTGGATCTTTGAAATAAAAATAGTTGATTATTTAAAGAAAGTAGTTGCTAGAGACTCTCAAGCTCCAGATGGTTAGTGAGACTTGCGGTTAGATACCATTTCTTGTTAGCTTGGATTATGACTTCCTGGGTTTGGCTAATGAATGATTACTTTCTTAGACTAGTGACTCTTAGCAATGAGCCAAAGCTTTGACATTGTCAGAGGAAAGAATACTGACTCTGTACTTATGGGCAGCTTGTACTCTATTTACTCTGTTTGCCTCCCTGATGAGGTGTACACTACTTAATTGAGTATTTGGCATCCTTGGAATATTTCTGTATTGACAATTCCTTCAAATAATCATGTCTATGCAAATTTTTTAGAAATGAACTAATTTTTAGTGCAATCTTCTTCCCAAGACTTTACCCAAAAGTGTTTTAATTACGGTATTTTCTTTGTTCAGGAGCTGGTTCAGATGGAGTTGAAGAAATCAAGAGACATCCTTTTTTTTCTACTGTTGACTGGAATGTAAGTACAAAATTATCTGAATGATAAAGCTGTTCATAATTTTTCTATGTGTTGTAGCCTTATAAGTATTTACATCTGAATAGGGCACAATAAACACTGCAGTAGCACTGACTTACTTTCTGGCTTCTACTATAATATGGCTTGGCATCTGGAGCTTTAGTATTTATAGTATCAAGAGTATTAATTATAAATTGTACATTTACTTTTTAAATAATTAAGAGTTGTTGCAGCATTCTAAAGCGTAAATTGTCTGTTAGAGCATTTGTAGTTAGAAGAGGATGCTGGTGTCCCCTATGTGCAAGAATCCTTCTCTTCAGTAAGTGTCCGTGTAGTGCTTCCATGCAGGGCACAAAAACTCACTGTGACTGTAATTCTCTTTGACTTCTCTCTAGTTAGCCACAGCACATTGCTATTTTATCAGTCATGTTCCATGCACAGTTAAAGTATTGACTCTGGTGCTCCGAGATGATCAGAAGTCTGTACGAGTTCATGATTGCTCACTTAAGTTTTTGGCAAGCACCTTGATGCTTTTCCTTTGTGCTTCTCTGATCTTTTGGGAGATGTTTCCCAGAAACATTCTCAAAACCAAGATGCTCTGTATCAAATAAATCCACTCTGACAACACTCATTTGCTATAATGCCTGGACACAATAGACAGGATAAATAAGATGTTGTGATGACAGGACTACCTGCAATGCTAGCCAATACTGTGCTGAACTGTTTCTTTCAAGTCTGTTATTATCCTTCTCTTTATCTCTTGTATTTACTTCTGAGAAGGTGGTTTTCTAGCTGTGTTTATGCAGCATCTACCATAGAGTCCTGATCAGCAAGTAGAGTTTTCAGTAACAGCAAAAGTTCACTGTTTTATGTGAGTACTCTTCATAAGAGAAGGCTGTGTTGTTGTGGCTTGATTATCTATGTTTTTTTTTAAGGGACTGATGTTGAAATAAATACCAGCAAGGAAGTTTGAAAGATCTTCAGTTCTAACTCTTTTCTTAAATTATTTGACAGTGCTTAGTATTTAGTTCACTATGGTGATGGTGATGACCACTTCTGTAACTTATCTTATTATTTCTTTGGGATTAATTCAGGTCACTCTTCCTTTTTCTTACTTTTTTTTTAATTGAAATATGTTGCATATTCTTGTGCAGGAAGATTAAATAAAAAATAGCTCTGAAAGTATGAGAGAAATGCTGAGGAAATGTTCTCGGAACTTCCTGAACTTTTGCATGGAGCTTTGAGATCATTTGACATGAAATTTTCCTTAACTGTAGATGGGACTTACTGCTGATTTGAGCAATTGGGCAATGCAATTTTGGGCAATGCATGTTGAGTAAAGGAAAAAAAGGAGGAGGAGCCATTGTTCTGCTCTCCCTTCTTTCCCCCTGACTTGGTTTAGTAGATTAGGAAAAACCTGGTATAGAGCTTTGAGAATTGGCAGTTCCTTGCCAAGAGGGAAATGCCTGTCACTCGTGAGAGGTCTTTGTCCGGGACCGAGAACAGAAAGGTTAAGACTGTATTCCATATCTTCCCTTTGGGGTGGGTTTTTCAGGGTTCTGACAAAACAGCAGTGAACCAGGTCTGAGACAATGATGGAAGGTAAGATGTGCTATGGCTGTTCCATGTTCTTCTGAATAAGCCGAAGATGAACTACTGATCAGTAGCAGCCTGCAGTTGTAGTCTTAAAAGTACAGATCTGATAGATGAGGCAGATTCAGAAGAATAAGTAAAAAGAACTCTTTTTTGTTGGACCTGTTTGATAACATTTCCTGTAGCATTTCATATCAAAGGTACATGAGAGTAACTCAGTCTTTCCAAATGTATTTGTGATTTTCTACTTGCTATGTGTTACTGACTCTTTCAGAAAATGCTTTAGTACAACAATAGCATTTGAGTTGCTTACCCTTTAGTTTGGCAAAGTTACAGCACCCATGGAAGTTTCATTCATTCTTAATTGTATGACTTTCTCCTTCTACTTTAGAAACTGTTCAGAAGAGAAATTCAACCCCCATTTAAACCTGCTTCTGGAAAGCCAGAAGATACCTTTTGTTTTGATCCAGAGTTCACAGCAAAAACACCAAAAGGTAATTGTGCATGGATATGAATTGGTGAGGTTCATGGGACAAGAGGGGTCAAATTAATGTTACAACAACAAGCTTACTAAGAGAAAAAGCCAGTGACAAAATTGAAAGGGTGCAGCAGGGTTCCAGTACTCTGAAGGGCTGTGTTCTCCTTGGCGAGTTTCTATTCTTTGAAATATTCTGCTAAACTTTGATTCACCACCAAAAAAAAAAAATAATTAACAGCTGAATTACTATTTCTGTTTATGGTTTAAAGTCAGACCGGCAGTGTTTGGTGAGGGGCAAGTATTTAATACTAAAAGTAAATTAAATTTGGTTGCAGCAGTGATTGTTTTAAGGGTCACTATTCCACTGAAATGACTTGCTTTAACTTTCTTGAGCCTATGAACTATTAAACTTGAAAACTAGCATTATAATCATTTTTTCATTGAGCTGTTCCCCTCACTACCCACGCTGAATTTGACTTTACTCTTGAGAAAACGGTGATTCAAAGGTAGAGAAGAGTGGGGAAGATGTATGGTGGACTAGATACCTAAACTACTAGATCAGTTGCAAAGACATCTCAAATAGTTCGAGAAGCTTATGAAAACGTGTCTTGAAAATATCCCTTGGATTATTGCACTACGAAAATTTCCAAGTAACTGCACTTGGAAACAAAGACAGCAAGTGCAAACACTTGTTGCTTAGTATGCTTCAAATTTCACTTCAGGTTTTCTTTTGTGAATTTTTTTCTGTACTGCTGCATCCAACTTTTAAAACCACTTGTCCTGTTTGTTTGTAGGATGTCTGTGGTTCTAATAGGCTACACAGAATTATCAAGCTGTCATTACTGTGAGATTTCAAACAGTGAATTCAGAGTGGCACATAATATAATATGAGGAATATTTGGTTCTAATTATTCAGTAGTATTACTAATTGAATATTCTTGTATTGTCTGACTTCTGCCTTGCCAGCAGCACACATATCCCTGAAGTAGCAAAATCTGTCGGTGCTCTTCTTTGTTATGCAGTCCTTGAACATAAGACTGTGATCTTTTTTTTCTCATAAGTAGTGTCGTGCTTCAATAAACTTCTTCCTAGAAAGTTATATTCATACATTAGTTCCTGCAGTGTTTTGCAGCTTTAGATAAACCCAAGGAATACTTGCTTTGTGTTTATTATTGAAATAAGACAGATAACTAACTAGAAGTCTTATTCAACATCTGGTGTTACTCGTTTACTTCCCTTCCCTCAAAGTGTTTCTTCTGACATATCTCTGCTGAATGTGAAAAAATAGCCTTGCTGGGATTTAGCCATGCTAATCAAATGTGTATGCCACTAGATTCCCCAGGAGTCCCACCTAGTGCGAACGCACATCAGCTCTTCAAAGGATTTAGTTTTGTTGCAGCTACTACTGTAGAAGATCATAAAATATCACCACTCACTAATATACTGCCGATAGTACAGGTAACAGTTTATTTTTTGGGAAACTTTTTTGACGTGCCAAAGATTGACCAATATTTAGTTTTTACAGACTGTTCTTTTTTGTTGGGGAGAGTATTATAAAATGTGCATTACTAAAATGCTTCCATGGGATATTTTTAAATTTAAAAGTGAGTTGCTGTTTTTCTGGAGGCAGAATTCAAAAGAGAAAGCATGGGCAAGCAGAAGAAACTTCTGCTGTTGGAAACAGTATTATGGCAAAGAGCATCTTGTTGCTTTAGGTGACAGCTTGTACGTGTTTGTTTTTTAAAGCAACTTCATGGGAACAGCGCACAGTTTACTGATGTATATGAACTGAAGGAAGATATTGGTGTTGGTTCCTACTCTGTTTGCAAGCGATGTATACACATAGCTACAAACATGGAGTTTGCCGTAAAGGTACTTTGAATAAATTTCATTGTGACAGTTCTGAAATTATTGTGTAGTAGATTTCTAAATTTAAATGCATGAATTTTCCAGTTACTGTCGCTGTTTGTGTGCTATGAGAAATGGAAAACAGTATTTTCTTCATTTGTTGAATTTGTGTATTGGCTTCTATAGCTCTTTTTGTGGGTGAGGTTATGGTCTTGAAGTACTGGCTTTGCAATTATAATCTTGAAGCCTGAGAATGCTGTATGATGATGAGAACACCTGAAATAAAATAAGGTCCACAAGGGTGGAACTGGGCTGCAGGGAATTGGTGATGCTTCAGACAATCCATTGCATTTCTTTGTCTGTTGGAGCAGAATAGACTGCGGTGATGACATAACTTTAACTGGTAGCAAGGACAGAGCAAGAAATGAATAAACATTGGGATGTGAGGCTGGAAGATGGATTAGTCATGGTTAGTAAGAAGTAATGAAGTCTAGAAATTTTTTTTATTCTGTTGAAGTGAGAATATAAATACAAAAAGAATTCTTTATTAAGTAGACTTTGTTTAGCCAAGTTGTTTTTCCTGTTGCTATATTTTGCAGATAATTGATAAAAGTAAGAGGGATCCCTCAGAAGAAATTGAGATTCTCATGCGTTATGGACAACATCCAAATATTATTACTTTGAAGGATGTATGTACCTCTTTTTCTCTGCTACCTCTTATTACGCAGTAGTCAATAAATAAATATACATGTAGGGAGTTTATTGGGATTAATTAAATTTCTTTTGCATAGTAAAATATATTGGGAGAGCAGTACATATAATAAAGTGATGAATATTTCAAAATATCACGTTGTCCTGATAATATTTTTTTCTAAAGGCTGTTTAACGAACTTGAAGTGAGAAATGATGTAAAGGTTAGAAATGCCGTATTTCTTCTTATTTCAAATGAGTATGTAATGTGTTGGTAATCTGAATCTGAAAAAAGTAGTTGCATGTTGTCCTGTATATGCAAAGTGCCAGCAGCTAAAAATTCTTCATGGAGGGGAAGAGCAGTAGGGAGTGGTAGGGCTACTCTCCTCTTACAACAGAAGTTCCTAGACCGAAAAATTTAATTCGGAGTCATGAATTAACAATCAATTACCTCAGCATCTCACAGAATGACACGTAAGCTTATACTTCATGCTTTAAGGCTCCTGAATTGCAGAATTAAATTTGACAGTCCCTGCTGTTTGTGCTTTATGTTCATATGTGAATAAGTTGAACAATCTAGCCTGTAATTTTCATTTATCAGGATGTATAGTTATAGATTATATTTTTTTAATAGATATGTGTGTATTTATATATGTCTGCACTTGTTAAACTTCTCATCAGGTGTATGATGATGGTAGATTTATATACCTTGTCACTGAACTCATGAAAGGGGGAGAGCTGCTTGACCGAATTCTCAGGCAGAAGTTCTTCTCTGAACGAGAGGCTAGTGCTGTATTATACACTATAACCAAGACTGTGGACTACCTGCACTGCCAAGGAGTGAGTGATTTCTTCTCTAACATAGCTTCTTTCACATTTCTTAGAATAAACAAATGCCTTTTGTTATGTGCTTTGACTGGCTTGTTTTTATGGCAGAAAGGAAGAAGATTTTTGAGTATTTTATGACAAAGGTGAATAATAGAACTAACTCATCCTGTTATTCTGGCAAGCCCTTCTGATTCTACTTTTACAGTTTATGAAACAGCAGATATTTGTTCTTATGCTTGTTGGCAAATGATTGTTAGTTTGAGTTGCATTATGAACCAGTAGGCTTTTTTTATGACACACTTGAACTAGAATTTTGTGTTAATTGAAAGTTACATAATTGTGTAGAACTGTTAGTAAGTAAGTATATTAATCTAGAGAATCGCTTTTATAAACTGCAAATTACGTACAAATAAATGTACATGCAACTTCTAAATGATTGATTTTTGATTTTTTTTGTTTAAAGGTAGTGCATCGAGACCTTAAACCTAGTAATATTTTATATACGGATGATTCAAATAATGCTGATTCTATCAGGATTTGTGATTTTGGATTTGCCAAACAACTTAGAGGAGAAAATGGACTACTTCTAACTCCGTGCTACACTGCAAACTTTGTGGCACCAGAGGTATCTTAAGCGGCCGTGGGTTTTCTCTATGCTGTTTTTGCTGCATCAAGTACTTAAACATTTTAGCAGTGCTTAAAAAAAAAAAAAGTTCTGCTGGTTTTCCTTTAATATAATTACACATACTTCATAAACATTGATGCATATGTTTATTATAAACCTGCTTTAAAAATAGCAGAATCCACCCTCAAAAATGAGACGTAAACCTTTTGAGAATCTTAAGAGATGATGTTCTGGGAACAAGAAATATTGTTGATAGTTACTATAACCAGTATACTGAAAAATAAATAACCAAACTGCTGGAATTTTCCTGGGATTGACTTATCCTTCCTTAGGCCACATAGTGGTATCGGTTTGGGGTGTTCTTTTCATATACTAAAAAGTCTTTAACGCTCTTTGTTTTATAGGTTCTCATGAGACAAGGATATGATGCTGCTTGTGACATATGGAGCTTGGGTGTTCTTCTTTACACAATGTTGGCAGGGTGAGAACTATTTCTTAGCTTTTCTTGTTTACCTAAAATTCCAGCATGCTGCATGAATCCATGCTTTCATTAAAATTGTAAGGTATTACCTCATTGATTTGAATGCAGAATAACAAAGATGCTGAAGTGGAATAGGAAGCTATAAGTAAATGCATATATAAACTAGGCTTATCTTACAGGTAGGTTCAAGGCTTCTGTCTTCTATACTGCATAACTGGGAGATGCCAAAGTCTGTCCCCGAGCTTATCTTACAGGTAGGTTCAAGGCTTCTCTCTTCTATACTGCGTAACTGGGAGATGCCAAAGTCTGTCCCCGGTTTCCAGGAGAGAATTTAGTCTGTGAGAGTATGTGGTGGTTTTCTGCCCCTTGTCCTTCCCACCCTAGAACCCTTGCAGTCCACCTTCTTGTATCTCCTGCCACAGGTTTGTCTCCTGGCCCTTTTGTAGAACACAGTGACTTGTGACCTCTTAATTTTTCTAACCCTCTAAACTTCCATTAAGCACTGTGAAGTGCTTAGTGGCCGAATGATAAGAGGTTTCCTGAATTGTGCTTTAACAAAAAAATAGCAGGTTTTTTGTCTTATAGATAAACACTATCTATTGGAGACTCTTCCTCTCGATAAGTTTGTACTTCTTCATGTAAAATCACCACCACCACTACAGTTCTGCCACCAAAACTCAGACTGCTGTATGATTTAAGTGCAAGTATGCAGATATTGGGCAGTATACTACCTACACACTTGAGAAACATTGTCTGAACAAAAAGTAGGGCAGGTCGAAAGTATGGGGGAGGAATGGTCCAGCATGAATTCTTATCTTTCTATTTTGTTCCTGTTAAGCTCATCAACTGAAGACTAGAACTTACTGGCTGGGATAGTTCCTAGACCTCTGTTGATGATGCTGGTTGATCTTCTCCTATGCAGAGCTTTCAAAGTACTAAGATAGAACGCATTAAGCTTAATTATTATTGTTTGCAAGTTAATTTGAAATCTAAGGGGTGTTACGATGTAACTCTTAGAGTAAGTTTGGGTTTTATAGTTAAAACTAACTTGGTACTAGCCTATGATCTTAGGAGATGCCAGAACATCGTAATGCTCTTATTGTTAAAAGGTGTATTTAAGTGATTTGGACTGGTTTACAGATTTGCCACTTTAGTTCTTTTGAGTTGTCACAGTAGGATTTGTAGAAAGTAAGCCAAACTTACAGGAAACCCTGTAAACTCATATAAGCCTCCAAAACCAATGATCTTGTGATTTAAACCTCCCAGAGTCACTTAAGTAAAAAAACTATCATGAAAATTTTCTTGTAGCTTTTCCTTTCTTGTAGCTGTGTACGTTGTGCTCATTCCCTAGCTAATTAAATGCACATACCCTAAACATGATATTACTCCAGCTTTATTGGGCCATTCTGTTAGGCTACTGTCCAGCTTTGTATTACTTTAGATGCTCTGGTAATCCAGCATAATTTGTGTTTATGAATCACTTCTATTTAACTTGAAAGTCTGCACTGATTAGAACGCATTCTTCAGATACTAGCTTAAGGCATCTTTTTAGTCTGCATTTCCCATTTATATTCTACTTGATGAATCACAATTATAGGGAAAAGAAAATAATATAGTTTTGAAGATGAAATGCTAACATAAAAAGAATTTAAAAGTATATAGTGTGTTTCTGTTGGCAGTGGGATATCTACTCAGGATTCATGAGATCTTACCAGTTTCTGGCAGCTTCTTACCTATTGTTTTGCTTTTTCTTTCGACAGCTATACTCCATTCGCCAATGGTCCTAATGATACTCCTGAGGAGATCCTGGTACGGATAGGCAGTGGAAAATTCTCTTTAAGTGGAGGCAACTGGGACACTGTTTCAGATGCAGCAAAGGTGTAAAAGTGTTTTGTTTTGTTCTTATATTTTTTGCAAGAATTCAAATTAACATCTACTGAACTCTATAAAATTAACTAGTCTAACACAGTAGATTGCTATTATTACCTGCAAACTTTATTGCAATAATGAAGGTCATCTAGTCCAACCTCCTGCTTAAAGCAGGGTCAGTTATGAGATCTGACCAGGTAGCTCGGGGCTTTATTCAGTCCGACTTTAGAAACCTCCAAGGGTGGAGATTGAACAGCCTACCTGGGCAGCCTTTTCCAATGCCTGGCTGCTGTAATGAGGAAAAAGCTTCTCCTAGTTTCAAGCCGGAACATCTCTTACTTTACTTTGTCCTCTGTCTTCGTTCCTTTAGCTGTGCTCATTAAAGGCATGTCAGCTGCCTTGGATGCCAGGTCACACTGATAGTTCAGGTTTAGTTTGCTGCCTACCAAAACCTCCTGGTCCTTCTCAGCGAAGCTAGTCCCCAGCCAGTCAGTTCCCACCCTGTACCTTGGCTACAATTTCTTCCTTTCCAAGCACAGGACTTTGCATTTGTCCTTGCTGAATTTTGTCTGGCTCTGGTTAGCCCGTTACTCCATCCTGCCTGGGTCCCTTTGGGTGGCTGCCCTGCCCTTGGACTCTTTAGCTCTTTCCCCACACCGCCAGTTTGGTGCCCCACTGCAAACTAGGCAAGAGTGCACTCTCTTCCTTCCCCCAGGTCACTGATAAAGATTTTAAATGATAGGTCCAATATAGGCTTTTCTAATCATCAGTAGTTTTTTTATTCCTTATTTTTATTGGATCAAAATCAGGTGTTTCTGGGATTCCTTAAATGGAAGGGTGACTTTTTACAATTATCTGTTAGTTGTAGTAGCTAACCAGTCTTGCATTAATTTTTCTGTAGTGCAGTTTCTTAAATGTTGTTCAACGCTGAAGTCATCAGGTCTTTTGTCTTTGTTAGTACTTTCAGCAATTCAACTAGTCCTTTAACAACCAAATATATCTGGTATCTTGCCAAAAGTCTTGATCAGCCTGATTATGCAGCTGTCCTTTTTATTTAAAGACTGCTGCTCTCATCAGTTGCTGTATGTGTTTGCTGGGTTTGGTGTTGGCCTGGTCTGTAGGTATCTTAGTCACCAGTGTTACCTTTTATAAAGCTTGGCATTAATACTAAATCTTTTCCTGATCCTTTGGAACTGCACTATTTGTTCATTTCAGTAGGAGTGATTAGAATACTTGTTGGCTGATGCTGTCTTAGCATAAGTAACTAACTTCTGTATATTGAAGAATGCCTAACATTTTGTACCTAAAACAAAGGGAACATTCTGTCAACTTGTTCATATTTTGTTTTCTTTGAAGCTATTCCTGTCTCTGTTCTGTGGCCTTCCCACCCAGCTCTTCTTTTGACCAATGTAATTAGTAGCTTATTGCTAATGCTTCTAAACAGGCAAAACCAACTGTCTCTTTCTGTTGGCTTTACTCTTTATATAGGTCCTTGAAGGAAAAATTCTTTGACAGTGTATCACTATATATGAATTCAATTGTAATATGTAGTCAGGAGGCCCCAAATGTGTAGTGTGAAGGAGAAGTTTGCGAGTAATAACTTTCTTCCGTAAAATCTGCCTGCTAAATTTTAATAGGATTTCTAGTCTTTTAAAGATAATAATGAACAAACTGAAATATGAAACACACAAACAACACTAAGTTTATTTACAATAAAGGCTTACTCTGTTAAACTGATTAAATAGTACAACACATTGTTTTCAGGCTTCTGCAGTGTCAAGGCACAGAATGATCCAATTTATCTGCTGCTTTTTGCATGTGTGTGTTTGCATTGTGTTAATCCTTGCCACACAGGGTACTTTTGTCATTGCTGCCATAATTAATGCTTTAAAGTCTGTATAAGATTATTTTAACTGAATAATATGTGTGGCTTTCCTTTTTATCTAGGACTTGTTATCACATATGCTTCATGTAGATCCACATCAGCGGTATACAGCAGAGCAAGTATTAAAACATTCGTGGATAGCCTGTAGGGACCAGTTGCCGCATTATCAACTAAACAGGCAAGATGCACCACATCTAGTAAAGGTAAAACAACCTGAAGGCTGAATGTTGCTTGAGCTGGTGGATGCGCAATGAATTGGGTTGCTTTTGGAGCTACAGGCAGAACTCATTTTTTTTCTGTAGAAAAGAAATTAACTTTCGTTTTCCCTGGTACGTAATATTTAAGTTACATAATCAGACAAATTATTGGTAAAATGATTTTTTTTTTAAGCTGCATGTAAATTAAGAGATTTTTTGGGTGTTTTCTTTTCAAAGATTAAGGTAGCTTTGGCCATAGAAACCTGATAAGAAGGCTCTCTGAGACTGCCACAGGTCTCCTAATATTCTCATTCAAGAAATCTTTCAGGATTTGTTTCTATGACTGGCTCATATTGTGCTTTTGTAACATAAATTAATGAGCTATGCTAGAGTTTTTCTGATGGCACGTTATCTGTTTGTTCTGTATCTGTGTTTCTGACTTATGACACAAAAACATTCTACTGTATGCAGACAGCTTTTAAGTTGACTTCACTAGTTTTGTTGGATTCAAAACCAAGGACCTGTGATGGCCAATCTTAATTGTGTTGTCTTCATAAGTTAGGACCTGAATAGCCACTTAAATGGCTGTATTTGATAAACTGATGCTAATGTTGCTTGGAAGATACTAATTCTGACCCACATTAAAAGGTTACTCCTACATCTAAAGCATATAAAGGAATACACAGGAGAGAAAAAGAAATGTCAGACACCCACGCTTAAAAACCTGAAGTATTCAACAATAAATATTTTTTTCAAAACAAACTTTAGAGAATGTGCATGACCTGCCATAAGTCTTGGGGTTTTTTTATAGCGTTAATTAAGAATTTAATATTCAATTGCTTTATTTTCTGATAAAAATGACCTTTACAACCTTTTATATGTTTCATTGTTCTCTAGGGAGCCATGGCTGCTACATATTCTGCACTGAATCACAAGACATTTCAGCCAGTGTTAGAGCCTGTTGCAGCCTCAAGTTTAGCTCAGCGACGGAGCATGAAAAAGCTAACGTCAACAGACTTATAGATCCACTGGGACACCTTAGCAAACAGAAGCAAGGGGAAAATCCAATAAGTGGCTCTCTTTTGCCTGACCTGTGATCAAAAGGCATCTATGGTTTCCTGCTACACTACTTGAATTCTGTAAAAGTCCTTTTTTTAAAAAGAAAAAAAAAAAATCCACAGGTTCATACTGTGTTGTTTTACAGGCCGTATCTGTTAAATTAATTTAAACATCAGGTACACCATAATGAATTTCTCTACACTGTCCTTTAAGAGATCTGTTGCAAATATTCTTTCACATTCTGTATAGTTTTGCTGGGTTCATTTAAAAAATGGTTTAGGGGACCGTCACCAATGACCAAGTTGTACATAAAGTGTCAGTGTCAGTCATCTTTTCACACCTTTAGACCCTGCTGTGAAAGATAAATTCTTAATTTGTAATTGGGCACTTAATTCATTCAACTTAATTTATTTAACTTGTTCATTACTATTATGAAAAGCTGACTAATGTATTGTGCCAGTGTTAAATGCATTAGTGTTAATTTGGAAGGTCTATGTTTGCATGGTGCCAGTAACTGGTAAGTTTATGTGACAATACAAACAAAAGGGACGTGTAAGATTGTGCACTTTACCCGTAAACTTAATTAGATCACTTGTGACCCAAAAGAAATGCTGGTTAACAAATGGCGTCTTAGACAAAAATGAACATTTCTAGTTGGTGTGAATGTGTAGTGCGTCCTGCTCTGAGCTGGAGAAAGTAAGTATGTGTATAAACTGTCAAAATTCAGGATCTCAATAACATTGGTACCACTTAAGACAGCATCATGCAGTCCAATACTTTTTGCTACTTATATTGTCTGTCCATTAGTACAATGACTGTTATGGTTTCCTCAGCAGTTGTTTCCACTGAATATACCCCATATTTGGTTTGTTTGGCATATAAGACCAACTGACACTTTATAACAAACTTGGCATGTGGATTTTATTTTTTATTTATTTGATTTTTATAGAATGTTGCTTCTATTTGAATCTCTCACCGCATGTACAAATATTACAGGACATAAATACAAAGTTCTATTTGCCTAACTGTAGGGGTACCTTGGGAAAATAAATAAGCCTTGCGGTGTGCCCAGATAAGGGAATTCTGACCAAGAAATTTCGCAGTTATGGACAAGTTACTGATCATACCCTGTCGCCAGCACTCACTCGGCCTTTCTGTCATGATGTTAGGACTTCAGCTGTTTCTAAATGCTGTGATGGAGAGGAAATTAATTTCGGGACCAGAATTATCTTGGGGTTTTCTGACTCAAAACCAGTGCTAACTGCTGGTAAACTGGGATCTAATGCATTCAAAGATGATGAGCTTAAAAGAATTTTCAGAAGTTGTAGACACCACTGTGTAAATCTACTGTCATAGTAGGATGATATGCATTTTAAATATTAAGTGTATCAGTGACCAACAGTTAGACTGTGAACAATTAGAGAATCCAAATGACCAAAAATCAAATGTAGTTCAGACTGATTTGCCATCGTTGAATTTTGTGTTCCAGATACCTTCAGTAACCAATTACAAGACATCAGTGATGGCAGAACTTGGCATTTTCAGACAGGAAAAAAAGCCTTCAGGAGAATTCTGGCCGAACAGCCAAGAGTGGCAGTAGTAATTCTGATCTTAAAAGGCAAAGGGTGCTGGCTTACACCTGTGAAGTACTTGGTGGCATTGGAAGTACTGTTAGATAAGCTGCTTTCTTTTGTTGTGGTGAGGGAAGATGGAAATTATCTGGCCAAATAGTTAGGTACGAATATATGTAGATTTGAGACTTAATGAATATAGCAAACATAGGTGTGCTATTTGTATCATGCAGAACATACCCCATACTAAATTTCTTGAGTGTTTGATAGATGTTGGAAGCTTTAGGGGCCATTTGTGCCTAGTTTTGAGGTGTCTGTTTGAAATGCTTGAAAGCTTATCAAAGAACATAACTGCTTCCCGGAAAGCTTATTGTGTAGTACAAAATCTGACCCTTATGCAGGCGGTTCATCCATCTTTTCATTACTGAAGACCTTTGCTGGCAAGAATGCCTGTAAACCTCTTATCTGCCTACAGTCTGTCTGTGTAATTTTTTTGTAGATTTACAAATGACTGCCAGAAGAATTTGCATTCACTCTAAGGAAAAAAAACAAAACAAAACAAAACCAAAACAACAAAAACAAAACACAAAATAAAGAAACAAACAAAACCACCAAAGTGGTGGAAATAGAAGCCCCCTTACCCAAAGTCAAGGTATAATGTGGGTCAAAACTTAGTAGTAAAAACTGTGTTGGGGATAGAGGGTAATGCAAGGTGTGGAACTAAAATGTCAAACTTGAATTGTCTTCAGCTTTCCCGTAAGGTAGCAGCTGGTCTTTAATGGCTTTATTCATGAATCATTTAACAGTGTTTATATTGGAATTTATTTTAGCTTTCTTAGAAGCACCACATTATAAGCACCTTAAAAGCATTTTGCACAAAAGCAGTTGTAAGCAGCTGAAGGTACTTAAATTCTTCTTGGTGTGCAGCACAAAGGTGGTAAGAGGAAAAGTACACAAACAAGATGGATATTCTGATTCTTAGCAAAGAATTTAAAACATCTTCTATAAAGTTATCCCTGATGTTTTTATATCATTACCAGCCTTTTGCACAAGTGGTACTCCTGGGGTAAAAGCAAGGTTTCAGTGACTGCAACTTTACAAAGTTGTCTTATCACAAGGAAAACATATGGACAAACACCTCTGTTATATCTGACAGGCCAGTATGTCCTGGTATGCCAATTTTAATCCTTAATTTGGGAGGAAAAGTTCACTTGCTGTGAATATTTCAGCATATCAGTCTTTGAGACATTTTGGATATGCAGGGATACAAAAGAGTTCACTGGCAATTTATGGTTATTATATAGTATTTAGTGATCATCATCTTTGTGATACTTCTTTTGGAATTTCTTACATACTTATCACACTTTTTTTTTTTTCCAAACTTAGGTTTTGTTCAATTAAGCAATTATATAGTAAGTAGCATGGTCTGCTCATGAGTAATCAGTTAAATGTGTGAAGTGGAAGAACACCTAATTTGAACGTGCTCTTGGCTGGAGTGAAAGGTTAGTGTAAATTGTTTCACTTGCATATCATCTCTGTACAGTTCACGATTGCAAACTAGTTACGATCTTACTGATTTACTTTTTATTTAAAGTGAAATTTTTACAAAGGCTTACAATTACAAAGAAATAGGCATACATAGTATGTATTTAGAGGAATTTCCAGAGAACTGATTAATATCTTAAATGATACGATACTTCTGATATGGCTTCTGTTACTGCCAGCAAAATAGCTTCTACTCTGATGTTTGGTAATGGCAATTATAAGTAAGTGCTAATTCTCAAGTGCACATAGTCTGATACATCCTCACTAAAGAGTAAATTCCCCCAGACATCAGCTGTAGCTGGAGCAGACTCATGACATGTTTTGCTGTTCTTTCACCCCTTGGATATCGCAGTTTCTATCTTCAGTTATCCTTTTGATAAAAAGTGAGGAACTCTATTGTATTCCTGTAATGTATCCAGAAACTATGCAGTGGCATCAATATCAGCCAGTGGTGCGTAACGAAGAGTACCCATACTGCAGGCGTGACTGTGGGTGGATTCATTTAAGCCGCTGTTTTGTGGCTTGTGTAGTCTCAATGTGGTTGTTAGTGTGTTGTGCGGTTTTTCCCATTATGCTTAAAACTAGTAAATTCTTTGACCACGCAAAAAACCGAAGGTGTAGGTGGTCTAAGTGAACTGTCCATTTGAGGCCTGTGTTGTAGTATGGTTTAAATGTTCTCCTTGCATCCAGAGAAGACATCCAAAACCTCACCCAAGTCAGTCATATTGAGCTTGAATTCTGTCTTCCATGTTTAGTTCATTTTCCAAAGCTGATCTTTTTATGTCCAATAGTTAAAATTACCTCTAGCAAACTTCCAACAATTGGAAGTTATTTGCAGTATACTTATAAACTGGTCGTTTGCAGTGACAGATTGCAGCATCCAGTGCTCTGCTCTCGACCGTCACATATTAAAATTAAAAAGTTGGAATAGCTTGTAAGAATAGAGTTAAATGAATTATACAATACTGTAGTAGTTATCCTGATTTGTATCAATGAAATTAGGCTAAAACATCAATGGAAACATGGGATTTCGTGTACTTCTGTAGCACTTAAGTTTTTCAGTCCCATCCAGAATTAGAAGTTTGCAAATATTTGTGGGAGGGAAGGGAGGAGCAGGTTTTTCTTAATTTTCAGAAGGCTTCTGAAGCCATGATAATAGGGTCCTTATGTAATCCTATGGGTTCTCTATATGATTAAACAAAAAAAAAAACAAAACCCAAACAAACAAAAAAACAAACAACACTTTCTTAGGTATGTATTGATACCTGTTGCTAACATGCTTACACTGTCATTCATACTGTACCATCCTTCTGCATTAACACCCCTTTAGTTAAGTATGTTCTGAATACTGCTTGCCCCTACTTTGTCAGTTTTTTTTTTTTTAATGTTTACTGCCCCAAATCATGTTGTTGTTGATAAGCCTGCATTTTCCTTTGGGAACAGAAGAATGAGTACAAACTTTAAAAAAACCTCACCCTTAGTGTATAGCTAAAGCTGACTTAAAGTTATTATAACACTCGTAATTAGAAGTCTCCCCCAAAATAACCGGTGACTGGTTTTCTTGACATTTTTTTCCCATGTAATGAAAGCAGACTTTCCTTGAAAGCTTTACAAGACATTTAATTGATTATGTCTCTTAATAATTAGGATTTGGGCAATAGCTTATTACCAATAGTGAGTTTGAATAACATTGAATCCTGGTTTTGGGGTTTTTTTGTGAGAACTGAAAAGATGCTCAAGGTGGATCTCCTTTGCAGGACAAAGTGTTCCTATTTTGTGTGTTTCGCATGAGGCTTCTGAGCAGGGTTTGCTAAGTAATTGCATTGTTATAATATCCCAAGCACTTTGGCATCTTGCACTGATACTCTGATTAGAGCTAAAACTCTTCTGGCACGTGACTGGCTATAAATCTCAATATACGAAAGGGCATTAATGGAAAACAGTGTGCAATGAATTACATGCTCTCTGAGGTACTTCAAAGATGAAACTCTACAAAAGGTCCCCGTTATCAGATATTGTAATTGTCATTTCTTTCTCTAAGCATATTGTGGATTTTGTATCATATTGTATTTATTTCATTTAATTTTAAAAAAAAATGTTTTCTTTAAAGCTCTGTATATATTGACATTAAAGTTTGCATTGTACTACGTTCTCTTCTCCTTGTAAGGCTGAATCTAGTAGTGCATTGTATGGTACGCTGTTTTTCTTTGCACTGTGCTGCTAAAAGATACTATTGCCTTGAATTACGACATGCCAAAGACAACCTCAAAATTGTATTTATTTTTGTTAAAATTTTGTGAATAATGATAAAGGTACAGTTTTAAATAGCTGGCAGTTCCTTGAGTACTAGAATAAAAAGGTTGCAAATTCATAGTATTTTATAATGGACAAAAATCCAACATTTTATGATTTGGAAGTTCACCAACTCTTTTTTTTTAATTGGTACAAAAACCATTGAGCGAACATTTCTAAATTAAATGTACTATGAATTGCATTATTTGGTAGAACTTGCCAAAAATTTCACATACATCAAGAGTTGTTTATAAATTTATACTCACAGTCAAGTGTTTCATGCCACACTTTCAATAAAACATACATTCACTGATAGGATTGATGTATTACTTTAGGGTGGGATGATCTACCTTCTATCTGTGTTTTCAGGTATCTATTCAGATTTTACTTTACAGATTAAGAGGAAATAATTTTCCTGCAAAGCTCTAGTCCTTTGAAAATACAGGCACTTGCGTTACAAAGGAGAGCAACCAGATTGAAAACTAGGACCTGCACACCTGGTCAGAGTTAAGCGTGTGCATCAGCGTTTGCTGTGCGAGGTCTCAGGAGCTGCAGTAGATGGCCCTGCCTCCTGACACCGCGTTGTCTTTGGGTTTAAGCTGATAAATTGCTGCAGATTATTGAACTCTTCTGTCCTATATGTGAACTCTTACTGCGAAGCAAATGTTATTGATGTCGGCACTAGTAGGTGATGGAGAAGCTCAGTATACAGCCAGTAATCCCCATCACAGGATAAGAATATGAGATTTCTGTATAATAGCACCGATGTTAAATTGCAATATCTGGATTTAAAAGTACTTTTAAGATATTTGGTAACTAGTGTTGCTGTTTGCACTGAAAATGGGTTACAGATACCTTCCTTTTCAGTTACTCTGTCAGTCCAGATGCACAGGAAGGTTTTTTTTCCCACAGTTGCCTGCTGTAAGTCCATCTCCTGGATGATGTTTGCTCATACAAAGCACTTCTTTTAAAAGCACTTTTGGGTCGGTCTGGTGGTGGAGTCGCCTGGCCCAGGGACAGCCTTTGCTGAAGGACGGGCTCTGAGGTCACCCGCAGACGAACCCCTCAGCAATTTGGGGCTGGATCAAGTGCTTCAGCTTTTTTTTTTTTTAAGTTTTCATTAATAAACTGGTAAGTGAAATAGGAAAGAAATAGCAGGAGCTAAACAAGGACCAAGCTCTCTGTGGCAGAGAGCTGTTCCTTTGCCCCTGCCCAGCAGTGCCAGCCAGCAGTGTGCCAGGGGGTCTGGCAGGGCAGTGGTGGTGGTGGTGGTGGTCCTGGGGATTCTTTCTGCAGCTGGAGAGCAAACGGCAAAGCTATGCCTTGAGCTGGGAAGAAGTAGGGGAACTGAAGCCGTATGGGAGGCAACATGTAAAAAAGTTTCCAAGGTAGTACTGGTTTCCTCAATTTCGTTGAAGGCAGGCAGGAAAGAATAACCAAATTGGACAAAAAGATTAAAATAACTTTAAAACAAACAAACAAAAGCCCTGAAAACACCAAAGTCTCAGGTAGTGAGTTCTTGTAGGCTTGGTGAAGGTGTTGCTGGTAGGAGAAGAGACCAGGCATGGATTAGAAAACAACCAACCTTACCTCATCAGATGCTAGTGTGTTTTCAGAAACCAAGGACAGGGACAAGACAGGTGTTAAAAAGGAGAGTACAGAATGTGCCTTCACCGATTGCATCCTGCTTGTTTTGCTTTCCTGCAAACATTGATTTCTGGAACCATGTTTTCCCCATGATTCATTTCTGAAGCTTTATGACTCTGGGGCATCTTCATATGTCTGTCTTTTGTGCTTTTTAGGGGGTAGAAAGTGTTTTAAGGTGAAAAAAATGCTCTCAAAGATAAAATATGCTTGCTTCAGCTGAGTAGCTTTCCAGAGGTAGTCACCAGCTCAAGTTCACATCAACGGACATGGAGGAACTGGGACGTTGAGGAGACCAGACTATTGTTTCTCCTTTAGCATAACGCATTCAGTGATGGACCTCAAGGATGGGGAGCAGGAGGTAAGGACTGAGACCGCAGTTAAATGATATACCAATCTTAGCAGAAATCCTGAACTGAGAGTTCCCTTTTCAGACCGCTCCTTGTCTTTATGAAGTGAAGGTTAAGATGTTCTACTGGATGTGGTGCCCTTCTAGCGGGGCTGCAGTGGGGCAGCGTGCGTGCTGCTGCCGTGCCCTCCTCCGCTTCAAATGCGCCTTTGCCCGAGCACTAGTGTGCAGCAGGAACAGAGAGCAGGCGGCTGCTGGCATATCTGCCACAATATGGATTTAACTGTATTTTCATTTTCATTTAACAATTTTCCCCCGAAACTTCTGGGGGATTTCTCTTAAAGAAAGAGGCTGGGGCTTCTTGTAGACCTCTTGGGAGACACATAAAGAGAACTTTTGCCAGAGGTCAAGTTTCCTCCTCGCTGTTGGGTAGTTCCTGACCCAGAGCGTGGGCAAGGGCTGCCTTGCCACTCTCCCCTTGGGTCTGCTTGTCTGCGGTTCCAGCCCCAGAGCAAATTCTTAACTCTCCGTAGCCAGTTTTGTGCCTGCTCTTTGATTTTTGGCATTCGCAGCGTGCTCCCCCGTAGCAATACTATGCCAAGGCCCCAGTGTCTCATCAATCAAGTTTAATGCCCTAATGGTGCAAATTCCTTTATTCCTGAACAGGTACGTTTCTGGTTTTTGTGGCTGTCACCATCCAGGTTTGTGTCCTGGTCTCTGCTGAAAGGGCTGAGATTCATGGCTACAAAGGGCTAGATGCTTCTTAAATTAAGGGGGTTATATTTGCTTTTACTTCTGAAGGCTTTTGGGGGGCGATTATAACAGCATTTGCGGAGCACTGATACGGGCACTGCGCATCAATCGTGGCAGTGGGATGTACTGAAAGCCTTAAGGCTTGTTTGAAGGTCTTTGTAACTAAACTGAATGTTGATTACGTAGCAAGGTGTTAGAAACAGGTCTTGTGTTGTCTTCCACTTGTTTTGGGCTGAATGTCGTAGTTTCATAGGTGAAAAGCAGCTGTAGTAGCAGGGGGACCGGCTGCCCAAAGGGGATGCTTTTCTCCCGTTGCCCTTCTCTTGAGAAAGTGGTACTCGTTGGGTACAGACCCCCGGCAACCTCAAGCCCGCGCTGGTGACAGGGTCAGCTTATACCGCGGCTGTGGCGGTGCCTGTAGGGGGGTTC
>NW_009619155.1:49188-56823 GCF_000690535.1 Cariama cristata | reverse complement strand
TAAGATATAGATACAGGGGAGCAGGGATAAGTGTCAAGATCTGAGTACTCCCTGGAAATGTATGTATGCATATGTATGTATGTATAATGACCAAAAACATTGCATTGTCCTATATTTGCATCATTTACTGAAATGTGTAGAATGTGCCCATGAAGCTGGAAGGTAAGGCAAGAGTCAGAGGCTAGGACTTGATCCAAACCCCTTTATATCCCAAGGAAAGTCTCAACTTCAAGAATCACTGAGAGTACTATTTCTAAATAGAGATTTAATCAGTCCCCAACCCCCCCAAACTTCCCACCTTTTACAGCATCCATTGCTCACAACACTGACATTTAGTAGGGATTGTGAAGGGCTTAGAGCAGCACTAATTTTTCCAATTCTCACTGGACTGATGAATGGCTCCTATAAAAGGTTAAATCATCACTTATCCTGCCCCTCAGAATTGCAGTGCTTCCTAATCTAAACCGTGCCGTAAGCACTAAAACCACAAGGGAGAACAGCGTGAGTAACAACAGCTTTTACCTAATAGCAAAGGCAGGGTTCCCCAAAGCCCAACTGCCTTTACTTTACTCTGCCTTTAGTGTGATGGTCTCTGGTTACCTCTCATCCACATGAAGCGAAGACTGAGGAAGGAAAGTAGATGGAATAAGTCAGTCAAATTCTGTGCTTAAGGCTTGCCCTAACCTTCACTCATGACACTAGAAGTTTGCTATGACCAATTGATTAGTTTCTTAGCTAATGATGGGATCCCCAATCCCCAGTTGTCTCCACAGGGTAACCATTGGGGACTCTGGAGAACTACTCTGTATTGCCAGAAGACATGAGAACTCTTTCTCTGTACTAGAAAACTGGCAGGTAGCTGAGCTAGGAGGAGGACTTGGTTAGGCAACCTCTGCCACAACAGCTTGGTCACTCCCATGGCAGCACCACTCTTCCAAAAAGAGGTGGATGAGTTTCAGCAGCCCCGTGTGCAGCCTGGGTGCCACTCTTGAAGTAGCATTTCTGGATGAGGAGTGCTGTTTCTGTGTCATACACTACCCCTAGTATGAAGGAAGAGCTGGGCTGGGAGGCTTGCTCTCTGCTGACTTGATAGGTCAAAAAGTCTAAAGATGACATTGCCTTGATACTTATCCTCCTGTCACTGAGGAGGTGTAAGATTGTACCTACATATCATCAAGACACAGTGCAGCCAGGTAATGCTTGGCAGTTATCTTTAAATTAGAAAATAATTTAAAGCTGTAGTCTCTGCCTTCAACCGTGCTATGGGGAGTACAGCACAGCCTAATTATAGATAAAAATCATAAATTAGGATGTCTCCTCTCAATTGATCAAAGAGGGAGCAAGAGTTTCCTTCAAAGATGATTCAGAACAGAAACGTAATTTGTGTGCTCCAAATCACACTTGCCCCCTTCCCTTCACCACCTGCTCTGGCAATAGTGAGAAATCACCTGTGTAGCATCTAACCTCTACGTCTGTATCTGTATCATCCACACCAAGCATCATTACGACATCAGATTTGCTTGTCCTCTTTGTTTGTTGAATAATAATTAGTTGGACAGTCAGAACAGTAAGGTTTGATGTTCTTTTGTTTCCACGGCATCTCAGTCTAGATTGAGACCCTGAGTGAAAGGGTTTAGTTTGTAATTTAAAAGCAATATAGAAAACAAGGTAAATGAAATTTTCCTGAAAATTCAATCCCTAAATTTATAGAGATAATACCAGTTAACAGGTAAAGATGATTTATGTAATTAAAATACTCATGTACTATTAATAATCCTGATTTGCATGAGTATTAGGTCATTTTTATGTAATTAGCTGAAGCAGAAAGTTTTTTGTCAATTAAACTAATTGTTTTTCACACTAGGTGTAGATTGAATATTGATCTTTTTTATTCAGCTCACTTACATAAGCAAATTAGATCTAATTGCATCCTTACCACATCATTACTCAGTTATTGTAAATTACAGAAAATACATTCTCTTGTAGAACAATGCTTTCTTTGTGGTATTGATGTTGAAGAGAGGCTAGTTAATTTAAGAACTTCAAACTATTTTTTTTCCATCTGTCAGCTTAATAGATATTTGCATCATACAGTATGCCTCATTATTAGTTAACTTAACATACTAGTAGAGATCTACATGGATACAGGAAGTGCCTAAAAGAATAGTTGTTTCTTTTGAAAAACAGTTAGGAGAGCAATCACTCAAGCAGTAACACCTCACATGTACAAATAATGATGTGACTTTTTAAATTTAGTAGCATTACTTCCAATTTTCTGCAATTAATTTCTTCTTTTGGTTTAAGAAAGGTTCAAAAAGTCAAGGATTTTCACAGTTTTATGTTTGGGTTTTTTGTGGGTTTTTGCTTGTTTGTTTAAGAGAAAGGAACACTTAAATTGAGGCAGGGGAGAGAAAATTACTTACCCTGTTTTACTTCTAGGAAATTCCAGACTCTCAATAGCTTTACTGGGTGTTTTGTTTCACACTTGCTATTTTTATTATCATGGGATAGAAAAATTAAAATATCTAGATTTTACTTCCACATTTCTCCTCTGCGTGTTCTATTTGCTACACATTAGCTCTTGAAGGAAGGCTGGAGATAAAAATCCAGCAGCTCGTATTAGAAACTTTAAAAATTTGGGGACAGGGCAAGGTGGATTGCCTCCATCAGAGAAGCTCAGTTTAATCCTTAGAGCACCTCCTACTAGAATGCTGTAGAAATACAAAATTTAATATTACTCAAGCCATACATCAGTTTTAATGGGTTTTTTTTTCCTATTCATGCTGTTACTTCATTCCAAGCTGTGTATTTATAATTTACAGTGCTTTATACTGCATATACTTCAGGTAAAACAAAAATAGTCCTTTTTCGCCACCACCTTTTATCTCTATGTACAGATTTCCAGGTGACTTTTTTTTTTCTTTTTGCAGATTCCCAAAATGTAGGACTGCTTTTGGTAGTAGTTATTGCAGTTAGATACCCCATATCTCCTTTAAATACTTTTTCAAAGGAGGTCTTTGGCTGCAACGGAGACCAGAGCCCAATTGTTCCAAGCTTGGTACACACCCTCCTCATCTCTCCTCCATACACTGTTCATGCACACACCCTGCAATAATCCTTCTCCTGACAATACTATATGTTAAGTCCTGATTTGAACTGGTGCTGGTGTGTACTTAAGCAGTTTATGCACCATCCTTTTTTCACCTTTCAATTTCCAAGTTTCTCAGAAGCTTGTACCCAAAGGTATATAGAAAGAATCCCAAATTACCTCCATGGTATAGGAAGGTCTCCAAATTCATTCAATGTGAACAGGTATCTGACAACGCAGTTCATTGTGGATGTCGCTGTAGGGATCTATTTGCAGTCACATGAATCTCCAGCCTAAAGCTTGTACCACTTAAATGATTACAAGCCATTTCTGTTTCACTGTAGTGAAACTCTCATGGTAGCTTGTAGGTACAAACTGCATGGTCATACACATTTCTACCTCCTTCTGGCTCCCCATCCATGTAGTTCCCTCAAATACAGGATGGAAGGAAGTAGCTTACCTACAGCAGCAATTATTTTTTCTAAGTACAGCTGCTGGAATTATGCTAGTCATCAACTGGCTAAAACTGTTACAGTCACACCCTTTTTCAAAAAGATTTTGCCCTTGTAAGATAGGATACGGACCACATAGCCTCGGGACAGATTTGCTATTTCAAATGCATTACTTTTCCAGATTTTTTGCAGATTAAGCAAGAAAAAGAAAATGCAATTTTCATTAAAATCTTTGATGTTTAAAAAACAACTGCTCCCTGGTCACCAGGTAGTCAGGAAACCAGAAGTCTCACTACGTTGCCTCCAAAATTCACTCTCCAAATATTTTCTTACAGAGAGGAGTAATGCAACTATTGCCTACACAGACATACATTATTTTCCTCAGATTATCTGAAATCTGGTTGACTCGCTTATAAAGTGCTCAGCTATAAAACTGCTCTAGGAATAGTGGGGTTTGACCTGAAAGAGCTTTGAAAGGCCAACGTCACAGCTGTAAAACAGTAAGAGATCAATACAGGAAGAAGACATTGAAACTGGGAAAATTCATTTTATATCACTTACACTCATGTATCAACTCATATAAGAAGAAAAGGGATGTATTAGGTCTTCTGCAACTAATCACTCTATTCTTGGGATGCAAAGGAAGAAGTGTCTGTTGAACTCAGATGGGAAGGTTTTTTTACCTGACTGGGAATTCGTCCCTGAAACAGAGCTGATGAAGTTACGCCATACCTCAACCCCATTTGATTTCCACACCCAGGATAAGATGCATAACACTACCTTGACCCACACCACCCCCCTGACCGTCAAGGTTGCTCATACCTTTCTCAGATCCGGTAAAAAGAATGGTTTGTTTCTCATAGCACTGATTCAGAGTAGTTGCAATCTACAGAGGAGTGCAGCAAGGCTCACTCATAGAAGTATTTACCACCATAAGCATTTACAGAAATAAGGAACACCCACACTAAGGATAGCTACCCTGAAGTACATTGTGTCTGCTCCAGAGAGGTATGAAAAAAAATCTAACTTGCGCAGTGCTAGCAACAAGCTCCCTACTATGGTGTTTGGCCTCTGCGAGTATCTCAGCTGCAGTGTTGAAGCTGCAATAGCCCCAGTCAGCCTCCAGTGCTTATTCAACTGTGGTGTTAATTTGTGTATTCCGTCACAAAATAGAAAAGTCTTCAAGATACATTCACACTTGTTACTCCAGCAAAACTTTGAATGTTTTGCAAAGAAGATCACACCTGTGTTTCTTCCTAATTCAGGCTAGAAGAAATGCTCCTGAATAGAAGTCACGCAAACAATGTGTCTTAATGCTGCATAAATTGCTCTCAAAGAAAAAAAAAAAAAAAAAAAAAAGAACAGTACTTAGGGTTGATGGATTGTTTGTCCTTTTCACTTGTTAAAATTCTCTGGTGTTAAAACTGGGCCATATGGAACATAATTGTTGGTGTCAGAGCCCAGATGCCAGCTGCCTACATTCTTATAGCAACTGCATCTGGATTTCTCATCACTCCGGTTTCAGAATTAAAAGAAAAAATGCTAATTTCCAAAGAGAAAACACTTTTTTCCCCAAAATTCAAGCAATTACAGTCTATCAAAGTCAAGGTAAAGGCATGGGATTCAACACAATTCTCTGCCTGCTGAGCTGCCTTTACTAACCACGTGGCCAGTACTTGCCCATTGCAGCTATGAGGTGAAATATATTCACTTTGGCATTGCCAGAGATGGCTTAGGTGAATGCATTTTATTGCTCAGTGAGGTAGAGTTAACAGCAGTTGCAAAATCAGTGATAGAAGCTCAGCTGGCAAGCAGTAACTTGTTAAACCACTATAAAACAGTCGTGTTCAATCTTGTACCAAGAGCCTACACAACAAGGCGGGGTGGGAAGGAAAAAAACCCCTTAAGAACAAACAGTCTACCATCAGCTAAATATAACCACCTCAGCGAGCTGAGTTGGGGAAAACAGACTTCACATGAGTACAATGCATCTGGTCAAGTTATTGAAAAAGCCACTTTTTTTCATGTGTTCCCGAAGAAATGCAAGTATTTGAATATAGGCTCTTGATATAGATCTGCAGATTCTTGTGAAATGTGCAAAGAAAGTATTCCACATCCCCAACTAAAACATCTAAAAACTCATTCAGATATTTAAGCTGATTGTGTAGAAATATAATACTTCTCTAGAACAGTAAGAACCATCCTCAAAATCAGTTTGGGTAAGTCTGATAAAACATGCAGTCAACAAGCTGCAAATATTTTCATTGTTCTAAGACACCATAAACTTATCTGTACTTATGACACCAATTGTGCAATGCTTTTTTCCTTCTGTTTAATCAGAAGTAGAAATTAAGGGACTTCAAGTCCTGCGATGATAATCTAGACCCTTATATGCAGGGCACATAAGCATTAGGGAAATGCCTTAAAGCACAGAGTAAGTACATAGTGTAAGCACACACTGCAGAACAAGAAGCCACTCATTACTTTAGAGAGCACCCACTTATCAGACAGCTTCAGGTTCAAAATAAACATATTCCATTTTGTTCACCAAGGAGCGCACTGACTAGATTAGATACAATTCATCTGCAACATAATACCTTTTATATTCAACAGCCGAATGAGAAAGATTCCTTTGTTAGCATCACACAAAAACGCTGTTAGTCACAATCAGGCCCACAGGCCAAGTTTTGGAAACTCCTCCTAAGTACTTCACCAACAAGATATACTTGGAGCCACTAAGTATCTTAGGCATCTGTTTTGAGAGGTGTATGGATACTTGGGAAAGAAGAAAAAAAAAAAAAAAAAAAAGAGTTAATTAGCATCTTGTAGACCATAAGCAAGATTTACTCCTTGACCTACTATTAGTAGGTTCACCTTTTAACATATACTTAATTTATACTCTGGAGTGGATTTTGCTGGCTACTTGCCTACTTCGAATACTACTTTTTAAACCTAAAATCTGGATAAGCTATAGGTGTATGTATATAGGTATATAAAACAATTGTAACCATTTCATTATAGCCAGCTTCAACAGCTAAGAATGTTTTATGTGCCAGTAAATGAATTTCAGCTGCTTCATCATTCTTTTGCTCCATAACATGGTTATTTTGCATATTTAAGAGCCCACAATGAAAACACATCTTAAGTCCACATTCTGTCACTCAGGAGGGATTGCAGGTAGAGCGAAATAATGCTACTCATTGTCTTGAGCTATAGTTTCAAATATCTTTCTACATATTCCCACACTGAGAAGTAAGGAAGCTTCCTTTGAAATACATGGTCCTTTGCCTTTTCTTTACAGAAAGAACAAACTTTTGGTACCATTTGCTGCCAGCTAGCTTTGTTTCAGGCACACTGGAACACTGAACACAGAGAGGAAGGAAGACTCTGTGTAGTAAAAGCAATATAAAATATATATATATAAAAATAAGTATAATGTACATTTGGGACCATCTATGAACAGCTAATATTAGTTATAGAGAACCAATGTTCAAGAATGTTTCTAGAATCCTGTGGGATCTCTCTGTATCACTAGAAATAAAAATGTAAAAACACTACCTAGCATATCATGGGTATTATTGAAATATTGGTGTAAATTAGAATTGAAGTACTTTATCCGTTTATTTCTCAAATTTTAATGCTGGATATTCTCTTCTGGAAGCTTATACAGCAAGGGAAATGCCCAACCCATACTCCCCCAAGCATCTTTATATTTACCTCCGCTAGAGTTAACATGATAAAGTTGTACCAATGATACTCATTTAAATATTTCTTCCTAAAGTATTTTTCACCAACTGTTGACAGAGGAAAGTACTGCAACACAGCATATAGTCAAATATACAAAGAATAACTTCCTCCCTTCTTGAGTCGTTTCCTTTGCATGCACGAAGCCTTCTCTGGTACTAAGAGGAATCCCACAGCAGTCAATTAAAACAAGGCTGCTCATGGACAAAAAAATCCAGCCCTTTATGAATCAACTTGCAATTTTCTTTTTGTTCTAAGAACAAAAGCAGAAATGTGAAGGAATGGAGAACGTTAGAAGCTAGAAAACAGCGTGATCATTCTTGTTCACAGAACAGGTCAAAGGTTTCAGCA